>NC_081206.1:22916563-22976563 GCF_902713425.1 Acipenser ruthenus
TGGTTGCAGAAACAGTAATCAGTGGTTATTAAGATCACATATCATGTTGAGATAAAACATAAAAAACATTATGCAACTTGAGAGAGAATGATATTTCTTTAACAATTAAATAGACATAGAGAAATGTACTCAGATGAGCAACACCACAGTAATAAGGGGTATACAGTAGTTTGTTGTTTACCACTAGAAAGAAAATGTATTGAAACTTAATAAGTTAAAAAAATAAGTATAAATCCACCAAGTTGTTTGAAAGCTTGTGGTGTGCATTGTACGGCATTAACACTTAACAACTGCATTAAAATGCTAAGAACAGCCACGAAAAACAAACAGTCCATAGTCCATTTTTACAATTGAAGAAAATGCATTTACTGACTTCTTGTTTTTGTGTGTGTGTGTTCCAGGTCTACAAGGCATGCCAGGGGACTATGTATCTCAGGGTGGTCCTATGGGCATGAGTATGGCACAGCCAAGTTACACTCCTCCCCAGATGACCCCACACCCTTCCCACTTACGACACGGACTCCCAATGCATTCATATCTTCCCAGTCATCCCCATCACCCGGCCTTGATGATGCACGGAGGCCCCCCGCCACACCCTGGAATGACCATGTCAGCACAGAGCCCCACAATGTTGAACCATGTAGACCCTGGAGTGGCAGGACAGATCCTGGACATTCACGCCCAATAGTATAAGGGAACTCAAGAAAAAAAAAAAAAAAAAAAAACAACGAACTAAAAACTATTTTCAAGACTTTTTTGAATTCTGACCAGAATTATTTGACACTTAATGGAATTCCAGATGAGTTGTGATTATTTTTTTTTTTACTCGTGATTTTGTTATTTTCATCAACAGTAAACGGAGGACCAAGCTAACAACACAAAGTCTTTCTTAATGAATTGCAGAAGATGTTCGAATAAAGTCTCTCTGGAAGAAAAATAATGAAATAAAAAGCTCCAAGAGTTAATAACTACTGTAGTATAAAAACATAGGAACTTTAAAAGTTTTAAACTTTAAAAGGAAAATTAAACTTGTGCATTATTTTTTTTTGTTTGTCACTCGGTTTATGTTGCCTCAGCTAGTTTTAGAAGAAACGTTTATCCCTGCTTTCCACACTATGTGTGTTGCTCCCAGAAGAGAGAGCCTGGCTTGGTGCAGCAATAATGCAATTTTTGCCCCACAAGAAATGACTGCAGTGGGCAAGTTGGCCAAGGCATCGAGAACTTCCAGAAGAGATGGAAAGCTGCTCTCCATCTTATCTCATAACAAAGTTCCGTTTTGAACATGTGTTTCCATGTCATGTTATTTTTGTTCTTGAATGAATGTGCCCTGTAGATAAACAAGTCCTCAGTTGATTGCCCAAGCACTGGATTGTGTTTTTTTTTTTTTTTTTCTGGACTCTTCTTCTTAGAGCCTGTTGAAGGAAACCTGACAATGGAATAAGCAGCTTCCACCAATAGTTCTCGGCCAGGGGATCGACACAAATGCCACATGGACAATATTGGCAGTGGTGGATACCTTTGGCAATGAAAGAAGCTATTGATGGTCTTTGCACCAAAAAAATTCAAAAACTTAAATTTGAACTCAAAGCTTGAAAACACAAAAAAAAGCAAAGAGAATATTGTAACAAACTTCGTACAGAGTTCAGTCTATTAATTGTTTCATGTTAGATATTATATGTGTTTACCTCAATTGAAAAGAATGTTTTTGCTAGTATCAGATCTGCTGTGGAGTTGGTATTGTATGTCATTGAATTCCTCCCTTTCTCAGCACGTGTTCCTCAAAAGAAGAAAATGCTGTTTCCCCCTAAGCTTTGTCATAAAAAAAGAAAAAAAAAAATACATGAAATACTTGTATGAGGACTGTGACGTTATGTTTAAAAGGTGTCAAGTCACAAAGGCTGTAATAAATATTTCATTTTTTAATTTTTGTTAGATTTCTGTGTGTTTACATGTTTTACTATAAACTAAATTATTTATTTCTTTCCCCTCAGGAGGTGTTAAAAGAGTTTTCACTCTTTAAAAGAATGTTGTATATTTAGATGGTTTTTCAAAGAATAAATTGAGTTGTGGGTGATGCATTTTAACAAATTAGTTACATGAGGTATTATTATTTGTTATTATTAATATTATTATTATAAGTATTACTTTACAATTGAAATGAGTCCCTGTGTAAGTGATTTATTTTTTTTTATTTTGCTGTTGTTGACTCCTTTGATGGATAACATGACATAATCAACAACACTATATACATCCTGTTAAGACACAAATAACAGTAACTAATTACAAAGTATGTGTGCAAGTTTATAATTTGTTAAGTGGAATATATACGTGTGTGTGTGTGTGTGTGTGTGTGTGTAAACTATTGCACTGACTAGAGTAAGGACCTTTTGTATTAAACGGCTAATCCCTCAGATTCACACAACCTAAAGATCGGAGTGTGTTCATATCTCTCCCACCTTACTATTGTAAACTAGTTATCCTTTTTTAGCTACAGGTACAATTAGATATTCTTGCCCAGCATTTCTTAGTTAAAATAAATATATAATAATAAAATAAAATAAGAAAAAATTAGAATTAAACAAAATAAAAAGTAAAGCTGGGTTGTCCTAGAAGGGGAGTATCGGTATACATTGTTTCTTAAAATAAGTATTATTATTATTATTATTATTATTATTATTATTATTATTATTATTATTATTATTATTCATAAATGGAGATGTAAAAGCATTTGTAGTTTTCGTTTTTCAAATCTTTAGCAATTAGTGATCTTTTTTTATTTGTATTTCTTGCTATTGACATGAATGCATTATTCACACAATTAAAAATGTTGTTTAAATTTTGATGAAATTGTCAATATTTGAATGTGTGCAAAATCCTTAATACGTTTATTTAGGGAAATAGGTTGCTGTTTGATATTTCAATATATAGAGGCAATTCTGCCTAAAGTTCATTGGTGTTTTATGCATGAAAAACATCAACAGGCCTACATTCCTTTACTTGAATAATTTACCAAATATACCGTTCTGAGAAGTGCATTTATTTATTTAGCTGACTGGTCGATTGTTTTGTTTATTTTTGTAAAAAAAAAAATAGATAGTCAAAACTTACAAGATTTTGTATAGAAGTAATTACACAACCTATTTAGGCAAAAATGCATTAATCACGTGTACTGTTATACATTTATAGCTGCAGATAAGTAGCCTACAGCGACCCCAGCTGGTTGAAGCAGGCATGCCTAAGATGTTGCTGGCACTGAGGTAGTTGAGTTGTGTTTGCCCCCGGGAAAGGCGACCACAACCCTTAACCAAAAACGACAATCTTAGAATCTCTGTGATGGGATTCACGACAGACCAGCGGAGAGGAGCTGAAATTTAATCTCACGGTACTGAGAACAACCAAGTCTTAATGCTTTTGTTTATTCTGTTCAATAAATAGTTAACAGTATTCTTAACAACAACAACAACAACAACAACAATAATAATAATAATAATAATAATAATAATAATAATAATAATAATAATAATAATTCAGACAGCATTTAGGTTTCATTTGTCACATTTAGATAAATCTTCCTATTTTTATTGTGCAGCCTTGGTAAATTGGTGAGGAATATCTTTTTGTTTTCGTTTCAAAAGAGGAATAAGATTTTAGTTTTAAGCCTACTGGGTGATGAATATATATTATTTTAAGATTAAATACTTTTTATATGCAAGTCAATTTTGAGTTACATTAAATTTGAATGTAGGCTATGTATTGTTGACTATTCTAAAATAAGTCGATGTGTATGGTTATTCAGATATGTGCTGTATTTTTGTGTTTGTTTTGTGGTTTTAAACGGTGAACATAAGCACAAAGTATATGTGTTAACCAATTTAACCGTTCTGTCCTCGGTTGTTGTTTTTGTCAATAACATTTTATTTAAAGACGCTTAACTGTTTAAAATAAAGAAAAGAAAAATAATAATAGAAAAGCAGACATCAGTCATGTAATATTTATATGCCGAGTTGTCTTATTTTGACATACTTGGCCTTTATGATGTTGTTATAATAATAATAATAATAATAATAATAATAATAATAATAATAATAATAATAATTAGTAGTAGTATCATATTATTATTCACGGATTCGGTGAACTATCGCTCCTTTTTGGTTAACATATAGAACTATGTAAATTGTTGACATGACTCCTATTGGGAATGTTATGTTTTAACACTCAATATAAAATAATATACAAAGATAATGCGCCTGTTCTAAAAAGTTAGTAAGCTGGCACCCACACTTTGTTAAATAACGCAAAACAAAAACTACCAACAAACAAACCCCACCTTGGAAAAATCAGGATTTTGCATCCCCCCGCTTCGCGTACCTAGGTTGTCACTCAAATTTAACATGTTCTATTATTTTAGCAAATCCACAATACATGAAGAAATTAAAAACGTTGTGTAAAGCTGTTTTTTGTATTTTTTTTAAAGAAAATATCCCCGTTTTGACGAAAGCGAGTGATTACTCATTTGATTATTGTGAAGGGGGAATTTCAATAATAGTTTTTTGAAGAGACAGAAGGGAGATTGCTTGTGCAGCTTCTCTTTGCAGCTTCATCTGACAGTGATGATGGATGATCCAGCCGAGCTAAACAACTCCACCCCTTCATCTCCACACTGTCAAAGCTACTTTAGAACCAGCTCCAGGAATAAAACATGAACTATTCCATTAAAACACGTTGATTTCTGAGGCGTTTCTGTCCAGAACACAAGCATTTTAAGTGTTAAATAGATGTTTAATGATACCAGGTAACAGACGAAAAATAATTCAAACAGTGTTATTAATTAACCACTAATAATTAGGGTCTCCTTTAACTCACACCTGGTCGAATGGAGGTTATTCGATATGTGCCAACGCTTTACTGTACGACCGATGAAATCAATGAAAGCGACTACAACAGTATGTTAAATACAATATCACTGACTGTTCAAATAAAACCTGCTTTGTTTAATGTAGCTATATACTAGATTTAATATTTCGACCATTCTAGTCTCTAAAACAAGATTGTCTTCGTTTGAACTATTTTTTTTTAAATAAAACGGTTTAGTACAAGAAAAAACACCTCGCACTCTTGCATATTCGTGCTCGCTCACCGTAAATCTAAATGTATTCTCGAAAGAAACATTTTGTAGTTGCTTGTTTATGGTGTTTTTTTTTTGTTTGTGTTTCTCTTTGCTTTTCGCATTTCAGTAGTGTTTTTTTATTTCTTCTTTCGATCCCAAGGTGTTTCTATGGCTACCTTAGTGTATGTGTGAGGGTCAGATTGGGGGGTTGGTGCTCCAGAGAAAAGGCTGCGTTTTGGAGATCATTTATCAATGTCACCCACATAATGATTCTCGCTGCAGTCTTCTATTGATGAGGATAATTACATTAGCTCAGTATGGCTGATCAATGAAAACACGCCAAAAAAAAAAAAAAAACTCAATTCTTTTATATTACCAAAAACACCCCCCCCCCCAAAAAAACAGGAGGTTTTAGAAATTGAGTTTGTATTCCATTCACTGATCAAATATGTAATACATGAATCAAAATACACTGATTACTGTAAAAGACATTTAAAAAAAAAAAAAAAAAAAAATAATACCGCGCCGGGTCATCTATCTGGTAATGTATGCGTTATATTAATAATACGGTCATAATACTATGAGAGACCGACATGCTTTTGTGCAGTGTTTGGAGTGAAGAGGTAGCGCTACACACACACACACTTGAACAGGTTGAAGAAAATAGTTCGCTTTTTGCCTTTCAATTGAAAAGTGAACTTCGTTGCTGACAGTGTAGGTCTACGCTAGCATAAAGAATACTGCCGGAAACTGTTACTATGTGCAATATTTGCAAATAGAAAAGAAACCTATTGATTTGGCTATTGATAATTTCTGTAAGAAGTTTACAATTTAATTTACTTCGAAAAAATGTCTTTCTTTGTTGGGTGAAATCGATGCTTTGTTTTGTAAAAGTCTTTTCATTATATAGATATGTAAATCATTTGGGGTGTTGAGTCTTTGCAAAGTTCATTTAGTCTTATGAACTAAAATGCTGTAGCCTGCTACAAGTCAAGCAGGCAATTTTCACACAAACTTAGCAATACTGTCTGTCCATTTGAGCACAACGATGCATCCAAAACTCTGTACAGTGCGCGTACAGTTACAATATAATTATAATAGTAGCTGCAGATATTAAACACACACAAGAACGACATTATATTGACTAGCTGTATTAGAAATATTTTGTGTAGGCTAAACAAAATATAATGCAGCCTTAATGAATTGGTATGATTTGAACACTTTTCTTAAGGTGTTTTATAACGTGTTGTTTATATATATATATATATATATATATATATATATATATATATATATAGGTAATGTACCTTCAATGTGAATTCACTATTAAAAGAGAATAAAAAAATTAACATTGACATACCCAACATAAAAACGATGCTAAAGAAATATTTCAAGAAGAATAATACAGCGGTACTACATGTTATAATTGCAAAGCTTTTATATTTTAAACATGTCATAATTTCTGTTGAGTTCAATCACAAATTATGATTGGATCCTAGCAGCTCGTGTGTGTGTGTGTGTGTGTGTGTGTGCGCGTGTGCGCGCGTGTGTGTGTGTGCGTGTGCGTGTCCGTGTGCGTGTGTGTGTGTGTATGTTTAATTGTCAACAACCATTCCCTGCAGGAATTTTGCAAACTCTTCTGCCTAATTCTCCATAGCGCTAGATGCCAACTTGTATTTGCTCTTGATGATCACGCCTGGAGGGAGACAGCCTTGAATAATCTATTTATTATTTCTGATATTTTCCATCCAGCTCTCAAAAACAAGACAGAGAAGAAATAAACAGGTGAATGAATTATTATACTCCATATAATTATCTTTGTAAACGACGTATTGCATGACAATAACAATCAGTACATTTAAAGAACCAGTTTTAACATTGTAATGCCGGAATCCCCTCACCCTCAACCCCCCCCCCCCATCTGGTAGCTAAATCTCTTGCGGTTCTATTTTTACCTGAATTTAAACGATGCAGACAAAGGCTCCGTTCAAAGTGACATAGTATGTTTTTCTTTTTTTTGTTTGTATATACTCATTTTAAACATGGTATAGTTTTTGCAATATAAATACTTATTAATTTACACTTAAAGCCTTTTTAAATTGTATTTTTTTAAATTATGTTATACATCATGAAATTGTAAAAATATTTGGGACAAATAAATAAATAAATAAATAGATAAATAATGTAGAAGCCTGTGTGTTGTTTAATAAAAACGCATGCAGGAAGAAACAGTTTTTCACGGTCGGATTACATGAACATGCATCTTAAAATATATGAGGCTTGGATAGAAAAATACTTACTATTAATAATACATGGACGAGTGGAAAGCTGAATAAAAAGTCTGCTGTGGAAAAAAAGGAAAACTAACGATGTGGTTTTGCCGTTATAGAAAAAAAATCTGATTAATAACTAGCAGGGTAATGTTGAGGACTTTTTCTGCCTGATTGCCTTTTTGAATTAGAGCCGATTTCTTCACACTCCAGCAGTGCTTGTCTTCTTAAAAATGAGTGACAGAATTTTTTTCATCTACTTCCCCCTCAAACTTAATGATGTAAAATTTCTAATTAGTTAAACCACATCGCTAAAGGCCTAAAATTTACCATTGCTCCTGAGATTTGAAATGACCAGTCCCCATAATGTAAAATAAAATGGACATTTACTTGAAAAATAAATAACATAAAATAGAACTAAAGTTAAGAGAGGTTTGTAGCCTTTATTTTTCAATCAGTTAAGATTTAATTAGGAACCCCCAGCAGGACGATCTGATATTTTCTCATTAGTTTCTCATCGCTAATCCTGAGTGTTAGATTGGTTTAAAGGCTGTGAACATTTGACCAGTTTTAACAGAAGAAAAAAAAATCGGGCTTTATAGCTTCAAGACTTGAGATCTGCAAATAAATCCTGCTGGATCGGCGGAACTAACAGGCGAAAAAATGTTGATAATTTATCGTTGTGTTTTCTAACTTGCATTAATGTATAATTTTTCAGTTATTTGAACAAAAGAAAAAGGTTATAAATAACCTGAGGGTAGCTCAGGGCAGTAAAGTGAGACATTTCACAAGAACTGTAAATAACAGGGGAGAAAAAATAGGGTTTTTTTTTCCCTCTTCTTCTTATGCAGCCCACTAATGTAATAGAAACTCACAAAAAGGGAGACCAGGCGGTAAAATGCGACCCCTTCTGGAATTCAAGTAACATCTCTTTATAACTGTCTGAAAATACAGATTCAGACAGTTGTTCATAAATCATTTAATTATCTAATCCGTATCTCGCTGCCTTTATTAATAATAATGATCTTAATTTTAATTGATCTTTGATTTTTCTGTTTTTTGTTTTTTGTTTTTTTTTTGAACGCACACGCATTTAGTATTCTACATCCGGACTCTCATATATAGTTACATGAATTGCCTAATACTCTATTATGTAGGATCTTTTATTTGCCTTTATGCTGTGAAATGTCAATCCAGTTCCCTTGTCTCTGTATATTTTATAAGATTTCTATTTAGGTGGACTACAATATAAAGTTGAAGGCACAAAACTAATTTGATCCAAAACATTTAAAAAATATTTTGATATTAGACAGTTTAAATATCATTGTAGATGATATAAACATAATTTGTATTAAAAAATAAAATAAAAACGCCCCAAATTATGATTTAATACATTTAATAATATTTTACTTAAAACGGATTTTCTTAAAGTCACAACACTGAGTTGCTTCACAGATGTCAGATACATGAAGAGGAACACATTTAAAATAAAAAATAAAACCACAAATCACGTATGTTTACCAGCAGTTAAGTGCAGTTAAGATAAATATTTATGAAATATGAGTTGGGCTATGAAGAGTAAATAGTAAATCAACGTTCAAATGCAAAAATAAGAAAGAAACTATAGTCAACAGTTCGCTTATAGACAAATGTTTTATTTCCAAAATATATTAAATATATTAATCCGCACGTATTTGTGGGAACAAACGTATTTATCAATATTTTAAAAAGCAACAACAAAAAAACTACAGTAAATTGAAACAAACAAACAAAAATATGTCTTTACAGATTTTTGCTTTGTGTGTGGATCATAGATGAAGATACGATCTAATCGATAAAGTAATCGATTACCTGGTCAGTAGATTTCAGTACACTGTACAGTGGCTACCTGTTGGCAATGGGAGCCCACACACTCCAAGTCATAAACCTCCTATCATTAATCTTAAACCACTTGAAGATTAGGACTAAAAGAATGGGATCCCTATAACATTATCTTCTCAAATAGCTGCTAAAACGATTGTATTTATTTTTCAAAACAAAGCGTCTGTATTTATTTGGACACACACACACTAAAGTAATCACGCTTGATGATAAGGTCTACACTCAGGATTGTGAGATGAACAATTTTTATTTTATTTTTTATAAGGTAGACAAAATATAAAGCCAGCAACAACATATAACATGACCTGAATGAACGAAGCAACAAGAAAACGAGCGGACACACCAGCACAGTTGTTAATGGTTGTAACGACCACTTTTTTGTCGTGTTCAGAAAATGCTCTATACTAGGCTACGTGATTGTATCAGTTTATGAACCTTGCTTATTAGACTGCCAGACAGACTAACAAAGCCATAGAGCGTTAATAGCTATACTTTATAATATTTTTAATAATGTACTTTATAGCACTGACGCTGATTTTTTTTAAAAAATCTGAAATGAGCCTTTAGACACGTTTTTTTTTTCTTTAAGTTTGCGGACACAAAACAAACAAGTACATAGACACGTCTTGTGTCAAAAGTAATAGACGATTTATATCGTTTATGGTGTGATATGTATATTATACAATTATAACTGAGGCAAGTTATTTCGAGGTTTTCAAAACAAACAACTAAACCAGGACTAAAAAGAAAAGCAAAGTTTGAAAAAAAGATGTTGCAATTCCTTCTGTTATGTGAATGTTATTATTATAAAAACAAGTGGAATTTGAAAAGGGAATTATGAACCTCATCTCAATGGGAAGATAGTATCTGGTAATTGCCACAAAAGTTAAAAAAGTAAATTTATGAATGCAGTACATAAGATTAGAGTTTCACAGCCTTTTTTTCTTTTTTTTTTAAGATACTATAAAAATCATTCATAATTGGCACATGGAGCTAGCTCTCTCTCTCTCTCTATATATATATATAAAGCACATTTTTACCATTGAATGCAGTGGCTAGACACTTTTTTATACTATGCAACAAAACGTAAACTATATTAAAAACCAAGGTAAAACTCATGACTCCTGTAACCGAAAAGTAATACAAGAACGTTTTTTTTGTATGTTTTGTTTCATAATTCAATGATATACCCTATTCTATAGCCGTATGCACCTTATTAAAATATTTTGTAAACAGCAGGACGCGTTGTTTAACTTGGGAACATCCTTCTGTTACAGCCTGTTTTTAGAAATTAAATGTCCCAGGTCTAACAATACAGACAGCAGCAGAACAAAAGTTAAGCTCTCCCATCGCATAGATATACCATACTGCAGTCGCCCCCACCCCAGCCGTTTTCGCAGGCACCGGATACAGAGGGTCACTTTACTGCAGTGAGGAGGAACCTTGTGGAAATTCAAGCAGTATCCAGTAGTTTCAACTTGCCACCAAGAATAACGGCTCTGACTCCCCTAACTGTCCTCTGCAGTGGAAGTCTATCGTTGAAACAGTCCACAAGAGAACGAAAGAAACATAACATACCTCGGTCACTTTACAGTGTATGAACTATTACAACATGGTTAAAAAGCAAACAACCCCCTGCCCCACCCCTCCCCTCCCTTGCTGAGTGGGGGGGCAAAGGGGTTATTGTTTATCTAAAAACCCTACATACCAAAATAAACAAATTAAAACCATACATTTTATGAATTTCACCCTAGAATTTTAAATTAAAAATCAGCACATGGCCTGTGTTTTAAAATCACAATTTTTCATGTCACATGGTATGCAGCTATGTATCTAGTTTCAATTTTTGAATCCAACATTTGTTAAAAGGAAAACAATATAATTACCTACATCCAAATACCATTTAGAATTTAACCATTTGAGAATAAAAAAATGCACTATTCTAACCCTAAGAAAATGGCAAGTGGCATCTTGTAAAGGATTTTACAAAATTAATAATTAATATTACAAAATAAGTAACAAAAGTAGCCTACCTAGAAATGGTTTTTATTTCTGTTATTGTTAAAGAAAAAGCTTTGCATTTATGTATTTTTTTTGTGTGCGTCATTAATGCATCTAATGTCCCATGGACATACAAGCAAATGAACATTATAACATGTATTTTGTCGTTTTTGACAAGTAAATCCCATCAGTCATTGTGGATCTTCTACAACACATCCAGGAATGCTTCAGTTGTGCACAATTCTAGTGTGGGTCAGTAGCATTCTACAGATGTGTCCCTTACTTTTTCCATGACCAAACATCAGTTATTTTTGAGTGTGAAAAAGGAGTGTGCCTGTGGGTATGATTCCCATTTGAGTTGCACTTATTCTTAACAAGTTCTGGAAGTGTTAAGTCACTCTCTTATGGCTGCTAACAGTAGTTTGCCTCCTCTATCTGTGTTTTATCTTCAGTCCAGTCTATCAATCTAACAGGCATCTCACTGTTGTCAAAACGTTATATACAGTGGCCACTGTGCATAAAGGACGTATCTTCATTTTCTGAAATCAGTTACTTATGGTCACGTGTAATAGGTCGTGCATCTCACACCTACCTGTGCCAGCAATGCTTAGCAAGAAATCTAGAAGTAATGCATGACTTGCTGCCATCTGTATCAAATGGCACTAGTTGGAAAAGTACCTTCCCCAGCCCGAGCCCCAGCCCGAGCCCCAGCCCCAGCCCCTGACCCTTCCACTTGGAAACAATGACAGACAATATCTATAAACGGCAAGTTCATGCCAAAAGAAAGAGTTTAAGATTGGAGGCTACACTGATAGGAGTCCCTGTTAGCAGCCGGAAGCATTGGTGCTGAAAAGCAGTAGCTGGTGTCAATAACTTTTTTTAGCTGAGCACTGCAGCTGGTGGCAGTAAATAGCATTCCAACAGCAGTGGATGTTCAAACCATGACATAAGAGAATACTGTTTCAACCAGAATATAATTTATGAGCCTACACATGTTTGAAAATGGATTTCTTTTATAAATAACTTCTATTTCTTGTGTTCGAGTCAAATAATTCACTTTATAAATCAATATGGACGCTCATGGAAATCAGCCTTTCTACTTGACAATAAATATTTAAATATGGAACAGTTGGGTCTGAGTCAGGCAATGCAAGCTTTATATCAAGCCAAACCCAGTGGCCACAGCATTTATTGGCATATCAGACAGTAGCCAAACACATTCAGAGCATTTTATTATATTGATTCTACGGCATCACTTCACATTTATTTGTGGTAGTTGTAACTCACAGATTTTTGTATGGTAACCCAGCTAGGTAAAACATAATTTTACTGTGTTGCAAAAGATCAAGGAAGTATGGTGGCTCACTGAGGACATGAAAAATAAATGTCGAGATCCTGAGAATTTTTTAACATATTTGTGACATTTTTTTCTTGGTATTTATCTCAACTGACAGTTGGGTTTAAGAATCCAGTTTAGGCTATTCCAAAAACCAAGGTTTACTTTTTAACTGAACTTTCCCCATTATCAACTTCTTCAGACATAAAAAAAACACTGTCACTTAAACTGTCAGACTCTAAAGAAGCAGTGAATCATTACTACACTAGACCGATCGACGGCAAATAAAGTCCAGTTCACAGTAACAAAAGCAATTATTGGCATGTGTCATAAAAAGCCATATGACAAAAAGGAGAAACACTTTGTAACATTCTGTTGTGAGTAAAGGACAGCCTCATTTACCCTGAGGACAGGACAATCGGCAAAAAACCATACGGTTAATGATGGAAAAAAAAACTGCAGATCCAAACACATTTAACTAAAATATTCAACAAAACTAACTGCAATACACTTGCTTTGTAACGGTGAAATTATTAAGACTGCCCTTTGTTTAGATCATTAAAACAGATGAACTACAATTCCCATGCCATATTGTACTGTAAAGCTATGTAAAGTTATTGCTTTTGACCATACATTTATAGAATACACACACAATATTGATCAATATTTACTTCATCTTAAGACAGCCAGCCAGCAACCCTTTCACAAATCAGCCAGTAAATCTACCTTTCTTTACCTCCTTTTAGTTTATAGACCTGTAGCCGTCCAATAGTAACTGCTGACTTTTAAAATATACCTTTCATTAAACATTAAAACCCAGGAAAGATACCACCTATACACCACCACATATATCACAAGCCATTATTTGATGTCAACATGGCACACGCTTGAAACAACACAGTCGATCAAGTTAATTCAATTTTGTTTGCAATTTATCAGTGATAAGTAATACATACATGAATAAAGAAACTATTACAAAACATATTTTTTTCCAATTTTTTTCAAGTGAAATCCCACTGGGTTTTCTGAGCAGCTCCAGCCAAATGCTTTCGCTAGAACTGGAAGCTAGTTGGAATGCACCCTCCCATCAAGTCGGACACAACTAAATTAGATTAAGCAAAACATTAGAGGGTATGGTAGCTTTCGATTAGCAAGTCAAATCAAAATTGGATGGTGCTGATTTGCTGAATTCCATTCAACTGACCGGACTGCTCGTCCAGGTAGCAACACACTCCAAGTCATGTAAACTTCCTTTAACACCACACCTAATAAGAATAAAACAGTGAGGTCTCATGACACATTGTTGTACAGTGTTGTAAAAGTGTTGGGCAGTGCATGGTAACACAAGTAAATGGTTAATCAACATACTGTATATCTCACCATGATATTGCAACATACAATTCCTGTTTGAAATCTGAACTGACATGTTGATGTATTTGTTTAATTTTAGACGACTGCTAACATTTTAACAGTGTGCCCATGAAGAGATTCATTTTATGCAAACTGTTTAATGGGCAACAATTTTTGTTGTTGCTTTGAGACTATATTATCACTATTGTTATTATGATCTTGCATCCTGTGCAGAGTGCAAATAAAAAGCAACAGGGAACTAAAAACATTTCAGACATGGTTACAATCTGAATATATTTGTTAAATAATGTCTTGTGCTCGCAGTGCTTGTATTAAAGACAAGGATTGTGTGAAGAAACAAATCACACACATCACAAAATAAATAAGCAACAACCAGCAGAATGCTTGAAGCAAAACAGTTAATTGCTTACCATATTGAGGTCCATGAATGTTCATAAAGAAGCTGACATAACTAAGTACTCTTCTACAGGCCCATTACGGCCTTGAATGTTTCCAACACAAAATATTATGTTGCTCATGGCAACAGATTAATGAAATAACCAATCACATCTGCCTTTTGAAACATATCTAAAACTAGACAGGGCTATACATAATAAGGAGTCATCTTTGTTATGATTTCTTTCCAGGATTTATTGCATTGTGATAAATGATCATTGAGGTTGTTTTGACAAATTGGAATATTTATGAATGAGAGGACTGATTCGCCTGAAGTGATGAACTGACTTGCAACAGAAGCATTAGTGGCCCTGGTGCCATTTTCCGCTGTTTAAGAATTAGGTTTCAGTTTGCCTTTATTTCTAATCAAAGGCTAAAGCACCCATAATAACAAGTATCTGACAGCTCTCATCAGAAGAGCCCTCTCACAATTGACAGAGAGGGTGTCCTGGGTCAGTTTGTTTTTCCTAGATTACATTTTCTGTTACCCCCTCCAGTTAAAGAATCACATTTTCCTAACTCATATTTTTAATCACATCTTTAGAATGTCATCCTGCTCTCCACTACTATTTCTCTACAGACATGCATGGTGCAGACTTAGGATGGCTCCTTGCTCTGCAGCGACAACACTTGAAAACTAGGTCATGCCTGCTGAAGTCCAAATGCCACTCACAAGCTGACCTTTTGGTTTACTGCACATTAGCCAGCTAATAGGAAATATTAAACAGCCAGCTAATAGGAAATGTTAAATAAATCATATATATAAAAAAAAAAAAAAATAATAAACACAGCCAAACAACTTTGTAATACTTTTGAGCAGCAGGAATGGAAAAAATCTAAACACAGTGTTGAAGTTTGTTGTATTGCCAAGCAAAATTGATGTAATTCACTTTATAAGTGTCAATGTCTTCCCTGTGCCAAGTAGTACTCAAATCGATGATCGAAGGCAGGAAATTCTCAAAGGTAATCACTCCCAAGTATCATTAGAACCATTGTTTCTGAAAGGAGAAAAATAAAACAACATAACATATAGTATTATTTTTTCTTTAGATTGAAAAATTAAAAAAACAAAACATTGAGAATTAAACTAGTGTACAGATTTAAAACCAAAAAAAAAGCGCCAGGTATCTCAAACATAGACAAGCACTAATTTTGAACAACATAATGCTACCTTTTGTGATAATTGTGGTCTGTGAAACCAGTTATATAATGTAATCACACAGAAATTCCAGCATTCCAAATCTAACATTTATACACGCAAACAGTTTTTAGTTTACATTAGTCACCAGTTTAGATTATTCTGTCTACGACTACTACTACTACTCTAATTATTATTTTGTTTTGGTCATTCTATTTTATAATAATGTATTGTTCCACATGAAAGAGATATACAGAATACCACAGTCATTACTCTCAGGGAAGCTTATTCGCTCTGGTATCACTGCAGTGCTAGAAATAACACCAAAACATGATCAATCTTCAGTACGCTCCATTCTCCAACTGAGTTTACTGTCATCACTTAGCAGGCACTCATCACCTACCCTGCTCCCTTTTTAAATAAACACTACAATAACTCTTTTATTGTTTAACTGAACCTTTTAATAGATGCTTACTTTTAGTTGCTTCAGCGTGTGTCTATTTGATCAATTTCAAAATATAAAGCATCTAAAAGCACTTAACATATCAGTTTACCATAACATTGAAAAAAAGTACCCCATTACCAACACTATAATTTGCTGCATTTTAAAACTTCTTCGGCCTCGTAAGGTGTAACCCCTGTTGGAGAACCGTACTTCGCTCTACAGCAACTCCTGCTGGAAGAAAGTGGGCAAGATCAGCAACCAACTGCCTCCCGATGCACAGACTGGTTGTTGGCACTGGTGCTCTGAAAATAAATTAGCGCATTTTGGCTGGCAGCAACTTAGTCTATTACAGAGACTGCAAGATGAAGATTAAGTAACTCCTCTGCTTCCTTTTTATTTTATTTTTTATAAATTTAGTCGTCGCCAATTTTTTTATCCCGGCTTTCTCCCCAATTTAGCATGCCCAATTATTATCTGTATCCTCGGCTCACCGCTCGCAACCCCCACGCTGACTCGGGAAATGGTGGCTGGAACACACGTCCTCCGAAATATGCTCCTGCCAAGCCGTCATTTTTCGCACTGCAAATCCACAGCAACGCCACCAGACCTATAGTGCCGGAGGACAACACAGATCTGGTGGCTCCACTGCAGATCCACAGGCACCCTATAGGCCACAGGGGTCGCTGATGCACGTTGAGCCGTGGATTCCCCTGCCGACCTAAGCCCTCCTTACCCGGGCAGCGCTCAGCAAATTGTGCGCCGCCCCCTAGGAACTCCCGGTCACGTTCGGCTGTGACATAGCCTGGATTCGAACCTGCGATCTCCAGGCTATAGGGCACAGCCTACACTCCGTGCGGAAGGCCTTTACTGGATGAGCCACCAGGGAGCCCCACTCCCCTGCTTCCTAATTTCAAACCCACCTAGCGGAACTGTATGCCTATTGTGAAAACACACGTATAGTATAATTAACAACTTTATTATTATTATTATTATTATTATTATTATTATTATTATTATTATTATTATTATTATTATTATTATTATTATTATTCACTCTATATTAATTTTGACTGTGTTAACTGTGTATAAAAATAAATCTTATTTTAGTTTTTTTTTAGTTTTTTTTTTTATTTAAAGTGAAATCCACCGGTATTCCGTGATAAGAATTTATTGTAATACTAAACAACTTTGGTAAAAGACTTAAATAGTGAGTGACATTTCAATACCCATTTTCATCTCAAAATAAAGCATATATTCAGTTAAACAGTTACTAAATGGATCTTGGTTTAGAACTGGCACTTTTAACATACAGCAAAGGTTTTTCAAAGATCTGCCCAATAAACACCTTTTCATCTGTAATTAAAAAAGACGGAGGAGGAATATAGTGGTTTACAATCCCATGGTGCTTTTAAGCAGTTCCTTAATACAATGTCAGTGAACTAATCCATTAACTTGTGTACTTCCAAGCTTACTTTAAAATGCAAAGTGCAATTCTACAGAAATAATTGTATAAAGCAGATGTGAATGTACCATAGAATAATGTAGCTATATTGATATGGGTTGTACAATGTGGCAGCTACAGAATATTTAAATAGCGAACAAGGTCTTGAGAAGGACCTGTACCACTAAAAGGGTTTAGGTTTTACCATATGGACCATACACAGTAAAACCAATATGTCCAGTAGGTTAATCACAATATAGTTGAATAGCTTGCTGATAGTCACAGATTATAATTGGCTTCTTGTACATTTGTAAAAGACTATCTACACTGGGAAAATAACAATTCAGCAGGGCAAGAACAATACAGACAAATCTGTAATTAGGAAAACAAGCCTATACTAGAGCAAAAGAAAATTGTATTAAAACAATTTGTTATTATACTACTTTATGGGGTGGAAACTCCTGTATCAGGAATCCTTTGATCTTATTCTAAAATAGATTTATTTCTTTCACATTGCGTGCTGAAACTAATTTATTGTAGCTGACCTAAGCTCTTTGTGTAACGGCCATCTTTGAAACAATAGCAGGAAAGCTAAAAACATAAGAGGAACTGAATCTGCGGTTTACCGTTTTATTCATAATTACATTTTCCCCTCTTTAAACTTTTTCTGACCATGAAACAGTACAAAATGTTGTGCATGCATTTTAATAATAAGCCATGACGTCATATTTAGTGTTCACTGGAGGCTGGTTTTTGTAAGAGTCTGGGAGGGCATACAGAGGAAAGCACATGTTATCTCTGACCTTTTTGTACCCTGCCTAGGAGGGTCTCCCATCACAGAAACATGACTATCAGTGGTCAAAAAGGGTAAAGATTTAATGCTAACAAAACATGCAACAGATAACTGATGTTAAAACCTTGCATCAGAAGCACTTGTAGACAAAAACATGGTCATTTTCCAAGATTAGTGCACAAATCCAAAGTGTTAAAACAACATCACATAATTAGAACCTGGATGCAAATCCAAAATGTAACCATCTTTGCTTTCCTTTGTTTGTTTTTTTTGTCACTACCTATGGGCTATTGATATTTGCTTCACTGCCGATACACTGAAAATTATACTTTCTGCTAACAAGAACTCAATTTATAGACCTCTTATTTTAATTAATTTACAGAGGTTATCCTGCTGATCATAAATGGACTAGGCACACGTATAAAAGGTTTTTTTTTTTAAATCTTTTCTGCAAAGGTATTTTTTTTATGAAGAACTCTATGACAAGTCTATATATGCCACTGAATGCATCATTCAATTTTATGCACACTTCTCTTCTCTGGCTTGGCAATGTTTATTCCATTAGCACTCACCAGAGACCACCTCATAAAAATAGACATGGCTGTATAGTTACAGGTCCAAGCAGTACAAGACTGAAGAAAACTGCAACCAGCGGTCCAGATAAGCTGCGTACCTGACATTTTTACTCATTAAAAAACCAGAAACATGCAATAAATTTAAATTTAATGCATAGAAACATGCATAGCAAATTTGCTGTAGAGCTTGTCTCCATCCCTGTCCACTAACAACTACATCTCCAAGAATACAATGTCTTCAGTTACTAGGAAACTGTACACAAGAAAAAAACAGCCCCACAACCATTATCCAATCTCTGGCTAGCCCTGTTGTCGTTACAGACAATCGCAGTAAGAATAAAAAAAATTCAAAGCTACACAGGTTGAAGTGTAAACACCCCAGTCCAGCTACAAATCCAACTGGAACTATCAGTCAGAGGCAACCGCAAAAAAAGGTGCCAATAATATTAAACAAAATGAATGTCCTTATTTTATTTATCTGCATGGCTTTATATTGAAATTAACATGTCCACTGAGTTAAAGAAGTATTGTAATTAATTTGTAGTGTCAGTGTGATACCTCGAAAAGAAAATGCACCGAGCCAATGAAGAACCATGTAGAACACACTCGTGGTTGTATAGTAGTTAAAGTTAACATTGCAGTTAAAATGGAAGGCTCTTTTTTTAAATGCCTACCCCAATTACCATTAAAGACTGTACAGTATTTATCACGATTACTCATGACTTCAAGGCAATGTTGCATTTTACCCCCTGAAAATACATTTTACTACTCCTAGACACAAAACCTTATCTGAAGCGCTGACTGCAACAATCAAAACTTTGTAAAGAGTGTCATGCAATTTAAAGTCTTATATATGATGTATTTGTTACTTTCTCAGTATAATTGTACAGCTTTCCAACTAGCCAGAAAAAAAAGCAATTTAAAACCCAACTTGTTGGATTGGGTGCCTCAATATTAATTGCAATTTCAACACATTTTTAAGACCTGAAAAATGTTACTATGTGGAATTGTTGGAATGTCTTACAAAGTAACATAAATACTTGATGCGTGAACAGGCATCTGAAAGGAAAACCAATTTTAACAAAGCCTCTGTAGAAGTTAAGGACCATATAGAAATAACCACAAAAAAGTACTGAAAAGACCAACTCTATCATTTAATTTCAATGAATGATATATAAGCTCACTCAGTTTTAACATCTAATACAGATATTTTATTAATAAAAATAGCCCTGTGAAGTTTCAGCTCGGACAGGAAAATCATGCTTTCACACCTTAAAAAACTACAACGTGTGTATCTATCAAACAAACAGCAGAGAAGGAAATAAGATTACTATAATATACCACAGTAGTTACATTGAGCTGAAATGAGGAAAAAAATAAAACATTTATTTAGCATTTGCCTTTTTTTTTAAATGAACCATGTCTTTAAAAAGTCACACCTATTGATTTGTGTTGCTTTAAAAAATTCAGAGGGAAGAAAGATTATTGCTATCTTTAAACTGTTCGACAGAGACAGAGCTGGTGATAATGAGTGGGATGTGTCTGTCAGTTTTGGCTGCTCGCACAAGCATGGGAGTGAAGTTAAACAGAAACTCAGAGTATGTTTTTATAAAGAGGTATTAGTATGACCCTGGACAGCAGGAGTTCATCTGAAGTTCAGGGCAGATGTTTGCCAGTAGTTTGCACTGCAGGAAAGTAAAATTGCTTCCGGATTCACCCTCTTTCCTTCTCCTCTTCCACCACTAACTCTGGCTTGAACTGTGGCATAATGTTACAATGTCTAAGGGGAAGCAGTCTTTAAGCAGGATGCCACGTTCGCGATGACAGTCGAGCTCCTCTATAAATCCATGCCAGTAGATAACTAATCCAGGACCAAACCTGCAAGATAAAGAAAGAGATTATTCAGATACACTGTATTTTTTACTTCAGTAAGCATTACACAGACACAAACTCAAACAGTAATGTTGGTGTGTAACAAAATAGTTTACTGATGTGTTTTTTCACCTGCAAGTTAGTTTGTTTAACACCCATTGCGTTGCATTTTTAAAACGTTACTGTAACTATAAATTTCCACCTTAGGGTTAAAGAAACAATTTTAACAAGAATATTCTAATACCACAACTGTTCTGGCTTTACTGTTCTTTTTAGATGAATTGCAAATTAAACTAGGGCTATCCAACTGGACAAAATCACTTGACTGTTTTTAATATTCAAGAACAAACAGTAATCCTTCTAACATGCTTGCCAAACGATATGGAAGCATCCTCCCCTTCTCTCCTCTTTGCTGAAGTATTTTGGTATTTTAACTTCAACCTTCCTGAAACACATTCTACGTACTAAATTCAATATAAAGTAAAACATATACATGCAACACATTTAAATGCAACACATGTGTTCAATTTTTTCTTTTTCTCTTAATACAAAATATATTACCTTCATTATCAATTTCACATTTCTCAGTTTGCTGTGTTTAATTTTCATTCTAGTTATTAAATTGGATTTATATCAGGTAGGCCATAAAAGCATGCTGATTTTCCTTTCAATATAAAATTCTCTTGAATCATGCTTAGAATAGTAACATATTGAGCAGTATAGTTTAGGAAGTAGTAAGAGAAAACTTTCCACATACATTAAAATAAACCGGTTTGAACTTAAAAGTTTCAGATCCCACTTATATATTTTCATTTTTCCACTGCCGTACAACAGTGAAAAGTGACTCATAGCTCTATTCCCACCATGCAAGGATGGTGATCAGTTTCAGTTTCTGTAACTATAAGGGTATCAGGAAGATCAATAGAAGGTGCAATTCAAGATGTGGTGGGTATTATTGCGATTATATGCCAATGCAGGTATGGTACATGTATTTCTGTTTAATTTCTGATGCATACTGGAATTCTTCCACTGGGGGTAGTTACTTAAAGACGACTTTCACGCTTTATTTCATCTGTGTGGTGCACATGAATATTGTTGAGGCCTCAGGCACGTTATCAATGATTAGCACAATTTTCAATTTGATATACTTTGATTCTGGGTCAAAAACAGTCCCAACTTTCAGAGGAAAAAAGACACATTTAAATAATATCACCGCAGCACTGTGACATGAGGTCCTCAGACCTTAAATAGAGTGGCTTGATCCCACCAGACCCGCTCAGGAAGTAGCCCTGCGGACTATATAACCCATCAGGAAGTTCAGACCTTCAGGCTGAGTTCATAAAGAAGTAATGACAATCAATCACATAAAAAAAACACAACTCAAAAACACAGCAATATGTTTTCAACATCAGCCTCACATGCACCTACTGAGACTACTTAATTAAAAAGCAGCTTAACTAGTGGTGTTCTGCTGTGAGAAACATATACTGAAAACATAAAATTACAAACTTTGCACTAGTAAGACAATAACACTTTTCATTTCAGCCAAGAATACAATTGTTATATACAACTGTGTGTCTGCAATACTTTTTACAATCAGTGATTTACAGTGCTGTATCTTTTTTAGCAAACATGCCAAAACTAACAACGCAGAGAAGGTTGACAGATACCCTACAAGTTCACTCTAAAGTCACACATAGCTGAGCAATGAACTTTTAGAATTGTTGCTGCAAGTGTTTGATTTTTTTTCCTCGTATTTAATGCTGGGCTTGGAACTAGCACTATGCTTTTTATGGGAATGTTATGGAAACAGAATCTAAACGTTTACATAAGATATACATGGATATATTTTACAGATATGGCAATCTCCATAACATCTGTGTTAGAAACCTTTTCAAACAGTTAGTGTTTAACAAGTATCTAAATTGCATTATTATTTTATATTTTGTGCAGAAAATGCAAACCATGTGTGAACATGAAAGAATAAGGATTAATAGACTTCTGATACCACGCATAAAACAGATTGCAGATATATAAAGACAAGTAAACTATATTCATCTATATGTAAATACAACCATTTTATTTTACAAATTGGCAGGCAATAATAATAATAATAATAATAATAATAATAATAATAATAATAATATCTTAATTTTTAAATAGCGCCTTTCATAGTGGACCACCATCACAAAGTGCTTTACAGAGGTAGGCTGTGAACATTATATGCAGAGTCACTTACAATAGGACACTGATTTAACATCTCATCCGCAGGAGGTAGGTATTGAATTCATTAAAATTTCTTAATAGTTTTAAAGTATAATATTTACTATCAGAAATTAGCAGATATTATCCATCTATTACTTTACCAGTATGCAGTATGGAAATTACATTTTTGTAAAACTAGTTATAAATATTTGTACTCAAAAACACATTGGACTTCCCACCAATCACTCTGGAGATTCTTAAGTAGTGGTGCTATTGTAAAAATAAATAAATAAATAAAAAAAAAAAAACTGCAAAGTTCTAAAGTTAAAATATGCAAATGATTACCTTATAAACAGCAGATTGATTGAAAACCAACAATGTAAGCGCATTGGTTCTAAATCACAATAAAGCTGCATCTATAATCACTACATTTAATAACCACTTACAAATTGTACAACTTTTTTGTTGTTGAGAACAGGTGCCTGGTGTTATACGGCAGCTTAATGATAGCACATCACTAAGTACAAAACAAAAAGTAGGTATTTGTATAACAAGCTGCTATTAAGTCTCACAAAGCCTCACAAAATCGCAGCATAATTAAATGACAAATTACAGGTTTCACAAGTGTCGCCTATCCTGATAACAGTCCTTGTCTATTTAATGGATATAAATAAAAAAAAAAAAACAGCTTCATATTATAAATGTATTGCATGTTTTAAATTGTTTTCTTTTTAACTGCGGCCTTTAATCACAGATCAGTTGATCATTCCACTATATCAAGGCCTGTTCTTTATTATTATTACCATTTATTTCTTATATTGATTTGACAATATACATAAAATCAGTAAAAAAAAAAAAAAAAGGTAATGATGCTGTAATAAAAGTCTTTTAAAATAGTGGTCTAAGGCAGAAGCCTGAGTACTTGGCTCTTCTTACACTGTCGGTTTGGATTAACTCTGAGACATTGTTCAAAGGGTTGCATTTTTGGAGGCCCCTGCGAGACCTTTTGATTTATTAGAGAGATGAATCAATCTTCTCTGCCACCATGGTTTATTTGTAAAGTATTCAGGGTTCCTGTCTCGTAAAAGATATTTGACAAAACATTTTCTATTTTCTTATTATTTGGATGTAACCCTAATCCATGCAGAGATGTATCACCCCTGGGACAAGAGTTTCAAATTGTAATAATAATAATAATAATAATAATAATAATAATAATATTGAAAATTCATTCATATTGATTTCACAGATGAAATGCCTCTGATATGTCATATTTTCATAGTTCTGTGACCGGACTCGCATAACAAACTAAGAATTTGTAGACATCGATAACATGGGACAGAACACACAATGCAGCCAAGAATCTGAAAGCACAATGCTAGAGATGGACAGCTGCTGTTTTGAGATATGTTGGTGTAGATTAAAAGATAATAAATGTAACCAAGGCACTGTATAAATGTGGTTGTTATGTGGGGTAATATATTATTACAAACTGAATTCATAGTCAGCTTGTTACAGCTTAAAAAATTGTAACAAAAATTGTATAAGGCAACAATTCTAGATATATGACTTTTTTTTCTAGAGGAACTACTGTTTAATTTAATTCATTTAGTTAAAAAATGACTGACATTTGTTTTTTCCCCTTGTACAAAATGTAAATGTAAAATGTAAGTCTATGTAATATACATATTTTACTCAAAATAGAGGTTAAATTGTTCTACCTGTTTCCTGAATTCAGGGATCAAAGAACTTAAAACTGTTTCTTATCCATTTGGATAAGGAAGCTGGTCATTCCAGGCCATCTGTTTTAAAAATGTACAATTTTAAATAAATTGCATCCTGGGAAAACTGACTACCCAATAGTCCACTTTATTGCATGCATATACTAAAATTACACATTTTAGGAGAGTAAACTTGTACCCTAGAGAACAACCGACACCAAGAAAATGCTAAATGTAAATTTATGGTGTCCTAGCAGAAGGAATGCTGGTCTTAGTTTGGTACCATTTACTGCACATTTTGATGGCACTAAGCCATCTCTTGTGTTGTTCCGAAGACTGCCGACAAATACCTTATTGTTTAATTCCTGAGACACTTAGCTATACATCAGCTTTAAGGGGCGTTGGGAAGGTTATTTTAAACATTTAGTTTAGCTTGCGACTGCTGCCTTTTTTTTTTTTTTTTTTTTTTTTAAAGAATGTCTGGCTGCAAATTGTTTCTTATCCTGGGTGACAGACTATGAGACAAGCTATTGAGGAAGGTTAGGTTCGGGTCCCAGCAGTCAAAGCTCTGGTCAGCGCATGTTGCCATTTGGTGATTAATAGGTGTTTATTTTTAGGGTTTGAAATGGAAGGCCATCTCAAGGCCAGTGCAAGACGATATCTGCAAAATCTGTGAGTGTCTTGCAAGTTTTACAAGCCCCTTCTTCTCTGCATCTGGCTACAGTTCTTGGCAAGCAAATAAAGTGCCAGAAAAGGGATCATAAACAGGATATTTAGAAACTGATTCCGCCAAAGGGCATGCAAAGGGCAGCTATAGTGAGACATGATAGGCCAAGCAGAACAGATTTTTAAACGAGAGCATGCCAAGAACGTAGTAGTCTTATTTATAATGTGAAAGTAAAGGAATAAAGAATCTCTAAGATCAAAAACACAGACAGTTCTGACCAGCCTGCTACTTTGCCTCATCATTTTCCCAGTGTTTATATCTCACAAAAAAACTTTTAAAAAGTCTGCAAGAATTAACACCTTTGAAATTTTAGTTAACCTTGTGTGTGCACTTTCTTTTTCCCATGTATTGAGCTTACAGACATGTTGGTTTCAGCACTTATGTCTCTTGTTCTATTATAAATGATTCACCCTTTTGTTTATATACACAAGATAAGTATAGGTTCAAGTTAGTTCTCAAAATGTGACATTGGGTATTTGCAACTGGAAGCAAAAAAACACTCAATACAGCTTGTGCAGAGATTAAAAGAGGATTAAAGTTTTCTTATATAAAACCTCAGAGACCCCAGGAGACTGGACCTGCCCTTTGCAAGATGACTATATATCTTATTGAAGACAACCAGTCACATATTAAGGTAATTTAACTGATGATGAAAGCCTTTGGGGTACTATCTATTGAAATGGTATGCTAAACACAGACTGGTAATTTTCATTTATTGATAGGCACTTTAAAATATTTCAGGGAAGCCTTTATCTCCTCTGGCACCCTGCTAATCACGCAAACGGTTAAACCTCATTATCGAATTCTTCCATTTATCACTACAGGGATATTGGCAGGATATATCCAATCGATGTCTGCTTTGCTTCTGATAATTGAATATATGGTATTTTCTGATTTATCTTCATTTATTCTGCAAAAAGAATTGCAATTAATAATGTTTAAATATATATTTAATATATTCTAAATCCATATTTTTGTATACATATGATCTACTGGAAAGTTCAGACCCTTATAGAACTACAGAATGTTGAAAGAACAACATGGCATATAAATCTGAAATATAACAAGCTAAACCTTTAGTCATAGTGAAGAACCAAAATCTGCATTCTGTTCAAATATCTGCAATATGACATCTGAAATGTCTTGAAAAGGCACTGAACATTGTGTGTGATTTTACAACATTAAATCTGCACAATTTAAATTTTACATTCTTTTTTTCTCTGCCCCACAGATAATTACTGTGTATAATGTGGTGCTTTCTATAGACAAACCAGGATGTAACAGCTACCTAATAAGACATGACAGTTATGAAACAGTCATGTTTGATATTAAGGTTCAAAGGCAACAAACGTAAGTAATCTACATGAAGAACCTAAAAATAATGGATATTATGACTGGTGTATTCAATTAAGGAAACAAAAAATCAAAATATGCAATCCTGGTTTGAAATTGTCCTTGATATGGTATATTGTTCATGCTCTTGTTATTGTCACACATAAATAAGGGCAGCATGTCGGCCACTGCCTGTAACATAAGACTTCAGTCTTTCTCATGTCTTTAATCACTGAGAAAGACTTTTAGTCCAAACATTATTCATTGTATTTTACATAGTTTCTTTTGGTAATATTTACATTTACCAGTATTGAATGCTATATAGTTATGGGTTAAGGTACCAGCCTCACCCTTTTTATAATGCAACAGGGCACATAAAATAAATAATGTTTTCAAACAATATCATACTATTTCCTATTCTTAAAATATTATATTACTGGTAACCTTTTGCTTGGGTGTTGGTAAGAAACCAAACCTAAAGTATACTGTAGATGTTTTAACTATGCATGTCTTTTAACCTCCAGTAAATTCGGTAAATAATACCAAAAAAATAAAGCAATATGTTTAACCCTTGGCAGCAAATAGAAAGGTGTGTGCGTGTTTGTTTTTAGTTCCTCAAATGCTAATCTGGTACACTGTTAGAAAAAGGGAATGCTATCATCCTGTCAGCATCTGTGCATGAAAACATCTATTCAGACGTTAATTTGGTACACAAAGTCTAATACAGTCCACTGCTCTCAGGATGACAAATAACCATCATCTCTAGAACTGGTAATCTGTAAAATGATCTAGCGTTGGTGATGTTGTCCTTGGGACTGGTCTAGGCTGGCAGCATGGTATCAAGGGGATACAAGGTCCCTTACCCTGTTATTGTGCTCTACCAGCAGCCTTTCCAATAATTACTGAATCTCAAGGGACAAAACCAAATCCCCATAAACTGCCTACAATTTCTCTTTACTCTACCTTGGTGAAACCTACACTAATCCTGTCTTTAACCCTGTCCGCCAATATGTTTTCAATTTTTTGCAAGTCCTTTCTTAACCCTGTCTTTAATCAACAACAGTTTTTACTGTAATGCAATACAGTCTATGTGCCTCAGCAGTGATGTATCAAGTGTTTCATAGGCTCAAAGAATACTTCACTAAATGCACATATTATTAAGATCATATAAACAACGGGGTAAGTTTGTTGACTTTTGTGTTTTATTCACATTACTTGTTAAGGAGACAAGTTTCAAAGTAAATGCACAGGACCTAAGATTGATTGTTATATTTGCGTAAGTATTCTGACCATTGATGGCCAAAAAAACAAAACAAAACATATTCCCATATGCCCATCATGTAGAATTTCAGAAAACAAACACCTAATGAATGTACAACTCTTTCAGCACTAACTAACTAGACATAAAGTCAATCCTAGACTAGTGGACTTTTTTTCCCCCTGGTCCATTTGAGTGTTAATGACATCACACGCACAAGTTTATATTACTAAAATAAGCAGTTAATTTCTCAACTTAAAAATATATATCTGAAACTGAAGCATGGTGGTAAATACTTTTATTTCAGAATTAAAAATCATGGTTACAATGATGAAATGAAACCAGTCAATTTCAGTTGTGTAATAATGCCTGCTTATAAATGAGGGGCTAATCCAAGGGGTTAGGAAAACTCAATTCCATCAGCCGACTGCCCTAACCCAAACTCTCCCAGATTTCACAAAGGTAAGATTAAAAAAATTAACTGACTCCCAGTACTTCAAACATGACCTTGTTCGTGCAAAGCTGGCATGGTAGAAAAACAAACGAGCAGGAACGCTTCGCTCAAATCAGTAACATGTGAACTTTACTCAGACCAGCCAGAGAGCCTGCAACTTTCAAAGGCAATGGGATCAGCAACACAACATTGCTCGAGGGTATTTAAATAACTGTGATCAGATATCACCACCTCACGGTCAATGTTTTTTTGGATGATCCTAAGCAAATTACTTTTTATTGTAGTTTTTAAAAAAGGGGTTATAAAAACAAATGCTCAATTAGTTATTTCAGGGGTGACTGCTTGAGGGGACAAAAGATGTTGTAGGTTACTTGCAGACACGTGTCACTTATAAGATAGGTTGGATTGGCAATACCCTATTGAGCCTAAGAAAAACGAATTAGTGAGCTGTTCAAATTGGAAGCTAAATACTCTTAAGATGTAATAAAAGAAGTAGTGAATGACACCCAGGTCACAGAAGCTGAAAATAGTATTCCTCAGGCAATCTGGTATTGATTTTTGTTTGTTTGCTATGAAGGGAAGCTTTTATGAGTTGTCAAACTGACAATTTAACCCCCTTTTCACAAAACAAACAGATGATCTCCTTCCTGACAGTACTGATTTCTAGTAAAATGACATTACAGAGTGGCTGACAATATGTATAGAATAGATCAAGATGTTTTTTTTTTTTCCATATATGCAACAAGTACCAGTAGCACAAACTCAAGAAGGTATGTTACTGAGCCCTAAAGTTTTATCAGCAACTTCTTCACTATCTGACTGAGAAACTGCAGGTTTATAACCCTATTAAGAGTCTGAGGTCCTTGCACACCATGTTCCTGTGTCAGCCACGTTTTAAACACAAACGTTTTGGAGCTCGTGCTTTTTCGGTCCCGGGTCCACAGATTTGGAATGCTCTGCCTGTTGAACTCCGCCCTACTGCTGAAATTCTCCCTTTCAAGAAGAAACTAAAAACATTCTTATTTCACAAGTTATGCTAATTCAATCGGGAGAATGCACTGTCAAATGCTTTGACACTGATACGTTATACTGTGTGTGTTTATTTTTTTTATTTTTTATGTTGCGCTCTATAAAATGTTTTTAAATAAAATAAATTTTAAAAAAAATTGTAATGAATTGAACCTGACATTTAATAAATAAATAAATAAATGTTGTAATTTTGTCAACATTACTTTGGATGGTCATTTTGTTAGTATTTTAAACCCAGAAGTAAAGCATTTAGGTTTATGTGGGCAAAGAAACAATAATTAAAAGCTGTAATGTATACAGTACTAATTTCCATAACTCAACAGACCCAACAAACAAAAACATTAGCACAGAATGTATTTATTTTCAATTTTTCTAAATAAAATTAATTACTGTTACAAAACATATTTCTGTTTATTTCATCAAGAATCACCATCTCAGCAATTTGTTGCCCAACACTCCTGCTCCTTTGTAACCTTAGCCATTACTCCTGCTGTGTAAAATCATGCAAGAGATTAAGGCTGCAATGCATCGAGTCAGGGAAGGTGAAGTATGGTGCTGGAGTAGAAACCTTTGAAAGCTAGGCAACCATTACCATGTAAGTGACCTATATGAAACTACTCACCATAGTTCACATATTTATTCTCAGGTTCCAGCCTCTAGCTGTTCTCTGATAGCCCTAAATACTTGACAAACTGAAGCCCTTTCAATTTCTGTTCAAATTGCCTCATCTCTCTGTCAGAACACCATGGGGGACTCCATTAGTTTTCCAACGCCTTTCCCCCCTCTGACAGTCATTTAGCCAGATCCTTGTTGTGAAGGCTGTCCATGTCAAATTAGCCAGGGCCCCTATTGTCCTTATTACCACTCGAGAAGCCATCATAAGTAATGCTACGGGGTTCCTCAGTTGTCACTAGTTGTCAGACAGAAAGGGAGTGTAGTTACAGATAGCTGACAGGTAATTTTAATGTCTACAATTATCCCAATTAGTCTTGTCATAAACAATTCGATAAATCTGCGCCAATGCAAACCGATAAACACACCAAGGTCTTTTTTTAATGAGTAAATCAGTAATATAATGCTCTATTTTTTGTTTCAATACTAAGCTCAGCTGTGTGTTGGCAGTCGCTACCTGGTCAGCACAAATTGTACTATCTCCTTTCATTAGCTCATCACTTTGTGAGAATTTGAAAGGCCGTGACAAAATTCATTTAAGGAGAGAAAGAGCAGATTGCCTGAAGCAGATGTTATAAGGGAGATAAAACAAAAGGGTTTTTCCTGGACCTTCAGGATTGCAAAAGGGAATTAAAAGAAAACTATTGTGGGGTAACATTGTAAAAAATAAATGAATGATGACAAGTGCAGTAAAGGGAAGTGGAAAATATTAAAGAAAAAAAGCAATGGAAGTGTTATTTATAATATAAACTAAGAATTTAAAAAGGCAATCTTACTGTTTTGTAGAGTTATGACTGTTGCCTAACAGAATTTGGTTTCTAGCAGAAATGTAATAAATCTCTTATGTGTAAAGCATAAGCATCCACATTAGCTATCAAAACTCATTATTATCTATACTCTGAAAAAAAAACAAGAGATTTGCAGTTTCAACTAATCCAACTACTGTAACTACATATTGTCCCTAAACTTTAATATAGTTAAACAATGTTGGTTGAAAAACTGATTAAGAAACATTTTAAATAAACAATGCAGCAGTACTAGTTTAATTACAACCTGTAAAATGTCCAATACTCCAATGTTATTTAGTATAACATTCTTAAAATGATAGGCCGTCCATGAATGTGAGAACTGCGGTGGCTGTTCTAAATAATTTGTGAAACATGAAAAACTGCCTGACTGTTAGTTAAGATCTCTCTGCACCCTGTCTCTTTTGCTGACCCCAGTCGAAAGTGATGGCTGAAAAACCCGTCACTGGGAAGTTGTAATAGGAAATTGCTCTTGGCAACTATTTGTTCAAGCACCAGAATTATTTTTGTGCCAACACTGAGCACCCCATTGGAAAACAGGGCAGGTCTCCCTAATGAGTAATCTATTTCAGTGCAGTCTTGTCTGGGCATGACAGTTTACTGAGAGGCTTGAAAAACTCGTAATTACCAGTGTTACAGGGCAATTAATGCATATTACAGTGCACCACTCATGGCGGCAACTGTCATTTTCTCAATAAAAATGAGTACTCTTCAGCTAAAGGTGACATTAATTGGGCCTTTAATGACTATGCAGAGGAGCTGAAGCCAAATATGAACAAAACAGCGATTCAATGAATGACTTCAGCATTGACAAAATTGTACTAAAATGAGATTAATTGCTGTTTAGAAAAAAAAGTCTAAAAAGCTATTAAATTGCAGGGTTTGAGTGCTGGGGTTGATGATTGTGATGTTAATCCCACATTTTTCAATGCAGGCAAATATTCAAGTAAATGCCACTACTGCAAGCGACACACAATTTGATATATTTGTCTGTGAGAGCACTTGTGTATTGCTATCAAGTGGCTGGACCAAAAAAAAAAAAAAAAAAAAAAATCCTTTGGTACACAGAGCACACATTTGTTTAAAGGGTTGTCCTGTACATAACTGTTCAATTTTTTTTTTATTACAGACATGTAATTTAAGATATATAAAAGCTGCATCTACCACAATGGACAAAACAGCACTTAGATTGGCAGGCACTTCTGTAAGCAAGACAAAAAAAAAAAAAAAAAAAAAAAATGAAGAAAACATGATGTTGCACAAGTATTTTGGCAATTTTCTATCTAACCACTGTAGATTTTTTATAATAATTTATATTATTTTTTATCAATAATAAGCCATCTATTCTAGTTTTCTTTAAAGCAAAATAAATAGGTTAATATTATTAGTTTTAAAAGAAAACAGAACGAATGAGACAAACATCAAATGAGGCATCTACTACAGCTATATATTATAAGAATAAACAAATATTAGAATTGCAAAACATTTCACCTTCTAATAGGAGAGAATATAGAACATCTTTCAAGTGTTAAGGGACAGTAGAACCATAAGCATTTTCTGAAAAGCCTTAAAGAATGTAAAATTCTGTTGAAGCACTAACTCAGAAAATGAAAAGTTTTAAAGTCCCATTGGTAAGGTGACCATATGGCTCCATGTTCAGGCTTTTCAACTCACAACCCAAGGCATTCTGGTACGTTTTACCTGTCTCAGATCATGTAAAATACAATAGGCTTTATAGCAGAAACAAGGAACCACAAGATGAAGAGCACATGTTTTTGCATGGAACAGAGGCCTTAATCTGATCTGTGGCACCTTTGTTTGAATCCAGCCAAGGAATTGAATTGACTTCTGGGTATCTCAGGACAATGGTTTATATATCACAATACGAAAAATAAAATTGCCATGACAATAGCAGCTCCTAAAAGCTTCCTCAATGCAGAATGTGGCTGCACTGTTTGTTTACTGTACTTCCCTTTCATTGTAAAACTGTAAAATACAAAAAAAATAATTTGTGCTAGACTCCTAAAGAGCTTAAACTTCTGAAAACCCTTTGGGGAATTGGCTTCATTCCTCTGTTGCAACACGTTTCATAAATCTCAGCCTCACAAGGGACAGTGTTTGTGCAATTACTCTCAATAAGTAATAAGGACCTTGATATAGCTTGAGATGTCAATATCCACTGTACTTCTCTGAACATGTAATATGCTTATTCTTGCCAGAGACAGTAAAATGACACTTTAACTCTCTAAACTCAGCCCCGTTCGTTTCGGTGCGCCGACGGTCTGAGGGACAGACGTCACACTAGAGAGGAAAAAGAGAGGGATGGAGGGAAGGATTCTGTTTAATATAGAGGGATGGAGGGGGGTACTGTTTAATAGAGGGAGGGAAGGAGTTATTCAATGTAGAGGAAGGAGGGATACTGTTTAGTCTTTTTACGACTCCGGTCTATTTCTTCTCTTAATAGAGGACATTTCACTGCCCTAAATAACGTATTTCAACACAGCATACGCAAAGTCAGTGCCGTCTTACAGGCACTTCACTTTGCCTACTGTGCAATGTTTGGATTCAAGGCAACTCAAACAACTATAGGCTGAAATCACTTTGGCTTCCAAGCTGTTCCTACTATTTCTATTGGGATTCTGATGTTCCCATTATTATGAAATTACTGCACTTCCTTGGTCGTAGAAGGAACTCAGCTTCACCTTGTTACTTACATAACCTACTAAAGCATTCATGTAAAAAATATATATTATAAAACCACTATTAATGACTACATTTGTATTCAACTATTTTTTGTTTTTAAGGATGCTAAGGGTTTAAGCTTTAATGCTACCTTTTGCTATCAACAGCTCATCTCTTCAGGTCCTTCCTGGTGCTAATTAGTGCTTATGCTAAACAGTTTTTTTGAGCCATCTATGACTACAAAATATACAGCAGTGACCAAACATGTTTGTTTTTTTTTTTTTTCGGAATATAACCAGTTCCAGTTGGGACATAACATATTCTTCAACTGCCATCAATTTAGAGAGTTTAGCTAAGACTTAAATTCATAAAGGATTACAGGTTTATTACATTGGTTCTTAGCTTATGCCATCTGTTTTGTTTTAATTAAGGTTTATGTAAAAATTTAAAAACTGCAACCAGATCACATGTACCTTGGTTAAAAAAGAATATTGAATATTCATCTTATATGGGAAGACAAATCCGTGTAATAGTTAAAGACAAGCAATGACAAAACCACTAAATCCAGGTTGTCAAACATAATTTATAATGTAGAGTTCTACTTTTTGCTGTTAAAACAGTACTTATGAAAACCAAAGCGATATGGGTGACTGTTTACAACTTCCTATTAAAAGTCTGGCTGAGAGCACTTTAAACTTTAAACTTTAGGTTAAAGAAAATCATGTGGAGATCTCTGTGCGATGGCCTGGTGACTTTATATCCTCTTGTCAAAGTTCTGTAGTTTTATTTGTAGTGATACATACAGGAGGAGGTTGGAGGTTAAAGTTGATAGGAGGGCCAACAGGAAAACCAACCAACCACTTTCAGAAGATTACAGCGTTTAACATATTACGACCTTTCGGCAGTTTTTGCTAACTTTGAAAGTCTATATTTCATACGTTACGACAGCCTTTAAGAAAGGAGCCCAAACATTTGATCAAACGTTGCAATTATGTGACCTTTTCTTTTTCAAAAGCCAATAGGTTTCAAAGTCAGTTTTAAAACATTGACTAAAATCTCTCTCCATTCTTTGATTTGAAATGACATTTGACAAGGTTGATAATTTTTCACTGAATTGCCAAAATAGAATTTGACATCTGTTGCAGCTGACAAACTGTTTTTTTCTTTTAATATTTAGATAAATATATATTTTTGAAGATAAACTGCCATTACCATAACTCATTAATTATGTAACGGGACAGAACACTAATAGTAAAACTTGACAGAAAGAAGTTGTACTTAATATATATACCAACTTATTTATAACAAATTTTCCCTTTTTATTTGAAATCACTGAATAAATTAAATAATTGAGAAGTGGTGTCTGGTAAGCTTAGGAATTATTACACTTGGCCAGCATTTCGCATGTTTTTACAAATGCTGACTGCATGTCAATATTCCCTGTGCAATCAGTCGCTGCTACTGGATAATTCTAAATACAGTAAATCACACACACGGGATGGACAGAAAAAGGCCTGACAGACTTCATGGATAAATAGCTGAATGTATACAATAAACTATCAAAGTCTGAAGTAAACATTTGCAATACATATCTTGTATTACAAAAGTATGTGTTACAGGCTTTCCATGTCTCCAGTAGTATACTGTTCACAGGCACTTGCAAACAGTTCATTTTAATTGGCTGTCAAGGTTTAAAAGTTTGCCTGAAGTAAGGACTGGCATAGACTTGTCTTGACTTGATTAGCAGCAAATGTTTTGCACTAACCTCAATTTCTGTTTCCTCATATGTGTTTGATTATCTCACCAATAACTATGAACTTCTAGATGTTTCAGCTATCGAGCAATCACAGACCTAAGTGTGTGTGTGTATATATATATATAGAGAGAGAGAGAGAGAGAGAGAGAAATAGTAAGTCAAATGTAGTGGTACTGTTAGAAGAATAATTTAAAGTGAACACTCCACACAAAAAAAAAAAAAACTTATTTTTGAGAAGAAATTCTTGGTTTGTTGATCCGTTGCACAAGAACGATGCGTGTAATTTGGTGAAAGGATGTGGCGATCCTGAAACAGTGCTCCAATCTGTCACATCCCAGGTGATTGCACAGCTTGCTTTTAACAACATTCATCACGGAAACAATGTAGCTTCACATAAGTATGTGCTTTACAAGTATTTTTAGATGCCAAACAGGTATTTATCTCTTGGTACCTGCATCCGAAAGTCAGCCGTCTTGTTATTGGATTTGTAGCACTGTTGTAAAGAAAGACCATTTTGAAGCTCAAGCAACTCTAACTGCACAGCTGCCTTATCTGATAAAAATGGTTTAAGACTGGAAACCAATTCCTGCGCATTTTGTTGGAAAGGAGCATCCAAAAATGTTAAAGCTGACAAACTGGAAAATGTCTGAAGCGATTGTCAAATTTATCTACCAGCTCTGTGATATGATTTGTGTACACATTGGTAGGGAACTGCTCAGTTAAGTGTGGATTTTCACGTTTTATACGCAACAGATGGTGAAAATGTCTTTGCTGTTTACATCATTTTTTAAAAATGGTAATTTAGCTTTGTTGAAAATTTAAACAGGCTTTAAGCTCTGCTATTGTTTTTCTTTCTGGCACTGCTGTCCAACAGTACACGTCTTTGTATTCTGGATGATTTGTACTTTGATGCCAGTTTAAGTTGTAGCTTTTATTAGGGAGGACTTTCAGTTAAATTATACACACTGAGCTTTTTCCACCTTCACTCGCAATTGCAAAATAGTCATGTTCCCACTGTAGTAAAAATGTGTGCCTGCCTGCTGGGGTAAATTCAATCTACCTGAGCACTATTGTGTGGGCTCCATGCTTGGTCCTGCAGCTGTCTGATTCCGGCCCCGTAGCTGATTCCAATGTTGCTCTTGTAGAAGAAACCTCATGGCCACGTTTATTTCATTTCTCTGAACCTGTGTGAGTTTTCTGTCCTGTTTAATTTTGGCATTTTAATCAGCCACTTATCTATTTAAATTTCTTTCAATAATACGCTGTACCTTATGCTTAGTGTTCCACACTTTCGGTTTCTATCTTTAAAAAAAAAAAAAAACTTTCCAGGGAATTTTTCTGAGTTCATTTTACAAATATTAAAATAGGGATACAATCAGTAAAAATCGTTTTTAACTGAAACATCAGGAAAAAAAATAAAAATAAAAAATCAGGAAAAAAAATCTCAGTATACACACTATACATGTGGAATATGATGCGTAGCTTTAGTTTCTTATTAAGTGTAATGTCCCTGGCATGTATGATGAAGCAGAATCTGTGCAAGTCGAGAACACATTTTCCCCAAGTTAGGTGGTACTTTGCGAACGTTTGGGCAATCGCTGTGCTGACGGAAATAGTATTTGCAGTTATGAAGGACAAAACATGCCAGGTTTATTCACCTTGAAATCATAAAAAGAAAAGAAAATTGACAGAACCGGACGGTGCAAGCCATCGGGAGACGCTCCAAAAATCACACTGGACATTTCCATCAATGCAACTGGGCTGGCATCAGTGTAGATGTTATTTACTTCTGAGCCAAGCTGAGCTTTTATGGCATCAGAGATGTTGTTTTTTTCTGAGCCAGCATGGCACAGAGATGTTAGTTTCTGAGCCGTCATCAGTGTAGATGTTAGTTTCTGAGCTGAGCTGACCCGACCAAAGAAATTACTTCGTACAGCACAGATATACAGCTAGCTTACGTAATTTCCTTGACCAAATTTGGTCTTATTTCCCTAGCATGAGACAAAGCACATTCAAAGTTACATTTGCGTTTCTTCTTCACTTTACCAATGTCAGCAGAAACCCAGACAAAGAGAAGTTACATTTGAGAACAATGCTATGAGTTTTGCTCAATTCTCACAGGCAGCAAAGCGCTGTACCCATGCATCACAAGGTCTAACAACAAGACTGATGACTGCAAATGGCTGATGTGCACCAGCTATGTACAGCTTACTTTTAAGAGTTTATTAACCCTGCGTTGATTCAGAGTGTACATTAAACACAGGAAACTCACACAATGTTCACAGACAGTTTCAATGATTTCTTTACCATTTAAATGGGAAGCATAAGTAACATTAGTATAATGGAAAAGGAACAAAGGCTGATGAAACAATAAGGGCTTGTGCAATTTAACTGGAACAATGTGTACACTGCCCCACACAAGGTGCGTGGTTATCAGAAAAAAACTTACGTGTTCCAATTATATTATTTTGCGTTCTGTCACACTTACCTCAAATTACAGCATGTCACTTTTAGCAAAAGTAAATGGTTTTAGAACCAGTTTTAATTGGTTTGTACATAGACTCAAAACAGCTTATTAAGCAGAAACAATTTATGCGAAAACAAATGTGTTATCTGCCCCGAGGTCACAGCTGCACGCCTCTCTATGAAAAGTAAGTCACTCCCTACAAGGCCGGGAGTACATAGGCAAAAATCTTTACACGTTCCATAAGTTACCAACTAAAGCATCATCATTTTCCGTCAAATATTTACGATTAAGATTGTCGACGTTAGGCAGCGTTTTAGCTGATGAACAGTACTGTCGCACGAAGTCACTAATACACACCTCTCTGCAATAAACAGTGGCTTTCCAGCAAAGCACAGAGCTCTGACAAACTCATTAACCAGTCATTCTTTTTTTAAAGCACGTGTAAAAGCCACAGAAATGGATTTCTGGTCTCTCAGTTCACTTTCTTGTTTTAGTTGAATGCGTCGCTTACTTTCAGTATGTTCTTTTATTCTGTTAGTGCAAACATGTACCTAAATGCAGCAGTATTTGCAATGCTATGCATCCTCTGCCTCATCTGGCCTTAATTTTTCGGTAAAATTTAGAATAAACTGGAAATGCGGAACATTGTTTATACTGTACAATTTCAATTTGACTTCAAATCACGTGATCTTATAAGGTCTCATCCAAAATCACAAGGGAGAACGTGCTCTTTAAAATATCTTTTGTGAAACTAATTCGAGTTTCCAGAATCTCGGTTATTATGTGATTAAAACATAAAATTACATAAATAAGATTATGATAGTTCAGCTGTTCAAAACAAACGTTTGATATCACACAACAGTTTGCAAAGACTTTGCATTCCCCACCTAAAACATTAATGCAGTCCATATATATATATATATATATATATATATATATATATATATATATATATATATATATATATATGTGTGAGGCCAGCTGCCACGGGCACAATGGTCTGGCTTTGCAGGCACAAATTTGCCTGCGGGCATGGCTTTGAGGACCACTGTTCTATAGCTTCATTTTATTTTAGCCTTGGAAAAAAAAAAAAAGTCTGTAAAGGACAACTTGTAAGTCCTTGCAACATACATCTGGTACACGGTTATGACAACAAAGTGGTCTGTGTAATTGATGTATGTGCAGTGAGGTGAAGGCAAATAGAGCCAACACAAATCTCCACAGGAAAGGACAAGGTTGAGTAAGGGACACTGGCTCCAAAAGGAGAATAAGTCAGGGTTATTTATAAACAGCTACTTATCACTTCCATCAACCATCTTGCCAAAAGCAATATACTTCAATAGAACAAAATGTTGTGCTATTAATTAGACATGAAAGTGCCCCTTAACCAAGCAAAGCAGAAAATAGATAGAGCTTATTGTTTATTTATTTATCGGTTTACCTCATTATCAAACACTAGTTGCCTTTCCTAAAACACATGAACATAATAAATTGCTTTTTCGACTGCTTCTCGTACATATCAACAGTCGTTCAGTTAATATAAACTAATGTTTTTTCTTCAACATCTGAGTCAGGCTTTTATAAAAAAATAAACACAAAGAAAATATCTAGGGCCAGAGGAATACAATACTTTTACAAAACTAGCAAGACTACTCAAAAAGCCTATTTTTTTGTTCCATTCTACCACCAAGCTGCATATGTTACGAATTTAATACAGTTACAAAGGGTTTAACTTTTTATATTTACACTAGAAAACAAGGCCCTTAATGTTTAATTTACGCTATAACTTGTAAAAGCAAATCCCCATAATACAAAGCCTACAAAAATCTTTTATAGCATGGAACTGCACAAGTCATTAAACTATGCATTCTTCTATTCTATCAGTAACGTGCTTTTTAATGTAACTCTTTAAAGAAATGTATAAAGGTATTGGTAATAAAAGAATGGATTTTTTCATTCAACTAAACATATTTTAGCTGTAGAGCTTTTAAAAGGGCAAAATGGGGGGCCTGCATTTGATTACTGTTGACAGTCATCTGACTCATGCTTGAATGCTCTCCTTAGCCTTTAGTGTACAATTGAAGGATCATCTGCTAAGAGATGTGTGCTTTCTTTTCCCTCTTGCCCCGTAATTAAGGCATTTAATACATTTCACTTTCAGTTGTTGTAAAAGTGAACTGTGAAGGTACATGAAATGAGCCACTTAGGAGTTTAAGCTCAGGATATTTATATATGCATCAAACAACTTTCTTTCTTGATAGTTTTTGATAAAATATAAGTAGGGCATCCCAGGACTCATTAAATGAAAGTATGTGAGATGCATCCTTTTAGCAGGGTTTAGGGGATTTTGTTTTTATCCAACTCATCACTTAAAGTCCAGCAGATCTGATGGCAATGCTGATTAACTATACAACTGAACAGTTCAGAAAAAAAGAAGATTTCCAAAAGTAAATAATCTGAATTTAAGAGCAAGATGGTTAAAACAAAAAACTGGTTTCAGATACTATAAAAGGTTATTGTTATGTTTCATGTTCCTTTTCAGGCAATTTTATGGATACATGTCAATATCAATTATATTTAACATTCTGTATTGCAACTGGAATCCAATTTATAACCTAATCAGATTTATTATATTTTAAGCAACTATATATAATAAACAAAAAACAAGTGTATGTATTTCTAAATCAAAATATGCATCTTAGTATCAACTGTAAAGTGTATATTTGCCTACTTATTATCAACCTTGTTATTTACCATCATAACAGAAAATAAAGTTAATATGCTTAATGTGATATCTCCTAATGACTACATACTTCATCAAAAGAATGAAGAAATAGTGTTAGACACTATAGAGCAATATGAAGTATATTTTCTAACAGAAAACAAATGTCAAAAATATTCCTGAACACCACAGCATAAGGACACAACTTCCAATCTAATATTTTTTGCAACATTTTCTAACAATGTGTTAGCTGGTTTTCCTTTTGTCAAAAAACATTAAATGTTTTACAACATATTTAGTGCCACATTCAATGCACACATAACAGTTTTGACTCTATATGGAAAAAAAAGCAGCACATATTCAAAAACAGTTCAGCCATCAAAGCTATTATGTTACATTGTATACAATTTATTTTACAAAACAGCCATTTTCATAAAGGCATACTACAATGGGCGCCCCAAGACAAGATCTAGCACGAATGACAAATGCTGCTGACTTCTGCCTCAAATGGAACCCGGAAGGTCATCACTGAACAAACAGAATACTATGAGTCTGATGACATAAATCTTGAAAGCTGACAAAAAAAAATGAAAGTTAATTTTTTAAAGTTCCGTAACAAAACAGGAATTCATTGGAATGACATGCTCCAATGCAATTTTCTTAAGGGATTTTTTTTTCATTCTAAACTGTCAGAATCAGTCTTAAAAAAACAAAAACAAATGTTAGGTGCCTCATTGTTTTGTATTCTTCATTTAGATCTTCCATTTAAACATCATTGTGTCCAAAATGTTTTTAACTTCACTCTTTTATAGCAAATTTCTTTAATAACATTATGGGTTCCGTGAGAGAAAAAAAATATATACCAAAAGTATGTGGAATAGGGTAAAATAAAATCATATCCCTTTCATTCTTATGAGAGCAATATTGTCTGACGTTGGTGCGGTATGGTACATTTAATAAATTCATTTCAATGTGTAGTTCTCTTAATTTAAAAATACAATTATTTTGAAATCCATGAGGAAGGATTGTTGGGGGGGTAGTTTCCTAACTCCCCCTTTAACATGTTTCATATTTAATCGTAAAATTGTTAAAAATACCACACAGTAAGCGATTCATATTCAGTTTTGTACAACCGATGTACTGTATAAATATATCTGCATTTATATAAAGGAAAACATTTGTTGATTATGTATTGCATTTCATTGAAGGATGTGTTATAAACAGTCAATAATGCATCTACGAGTGTGTTGAAGGATATACCATATACTAGACAGTTATTAATAACAAAAGGCTATAACAAAACAGTTTTATAGACATTCATTTATAACGACATGAAGCTTTACACTTGTAATCTGGTGGCATTGAATGTAATTGTAACAAACGGTTACCCATTGTTAATAATGGTCCAATAATGGATCCTTAATCTAGTTCACTGAACTATACACCTTTATCAGAAAAAGTAAGGTAACTGCAGAGTTTGAAACTAAAGTTTCTGCACATCCCAAATGTTCATGACTAGACGACATGGTATACGCCCTATCATTCCCTTCACACTGATTACTGCCCTGAGGACATGGCTTTGTAGCCACAGAAACAGGCTTTCAGCCATTACAGTCTAACAGTGGAATTCACTGCACATATTCATTAAGGAGTCTGTTCAGATACAGAGAATATGTATTAGAAGATGATGATGATCTAAGTGTGGGCCCATTTTTTAAATTTGGAAATGTTTCTAAGCTTGGTTCCTTAAAGCAACAGCTATATACAGTACATGGACTACCTACACCTCGGAATTAATTGCAAATACCATTAACACAGTTAATAAAATAAACTATCAAAATGACTGTTTAATAAAATAGTAATAAGAATTAAATACATTTGTGAATATTTGACTCTTAAATTGTGGTTTTTCCAAATAAATAAATGCGCAAGCAAGCAGACAGCAATTCTGAGTGACTGCACAATGCAATTTTTTTAAATTTTATTTTTGTTTTAATTGTTTTGTACTGTTGTGTTTATCATTGTTTGTTATTGTTGCAGATTGTAATATTTTTTTGGCCAGGTCACCATTGTATATGAAAACGTGTGTTCAATGGTGGTGTCTAGTTTAAGTAATTTACTTAGTTTCCTTTTGTGTATTCCTGAAAAAAAAAAATACAAAAAAAAAAAAACTTGTATATGAAAAAACCTGGTAGGAACAAGTCTCTGGACTTCCAAATTCAAGAATTTAGGACATGATAGGAGAAAAGGTCCTGGAATGGAACTGATGAAACAGCCACAAAGAGGGATATGACTAAACAGAGAGCTGTGGTGAAAATGTCTGGAATTTTATCCTGCTTTCCTCAAAGAACACAGACAAGAAATTTAATTAAGAGGAATACGTAAAGCCTTTGTTACACATTAAAAGGCATTTCCAGATGCTAGCATGGGCTTGGAAGGACCATTCTGTGTATTTTGGCCAGCAGTAGCTAATTTCTGGACCATTGTGGTTTTTGTTATGTTCAGTACTTATTGGGTGTAGCAACTTCTTAGCTGGCCTGAATGCTCCTATCTACCTGGTCTGCTTCTGACGCATCAGAATTGGTAACTGGCTTGTCCAGCCTGGGGGAACTGACACCTGTATTTACTGTAGCTGGGAAACCCTATGATTATTTTTTAAAATAGGACTGCATTTTTTATAGTTCAGTAATATACAAACAGTCAAACATTATGATGACTACTATGTCTAACACTCCTATTACATTAGCCAACCTTTTGAGCACACATAGGATACACAATTAAAGCAAATTTTGCTGAAACCCATCTTGGAATCTGGAATCTATCTTTATAGATTGTGTTATGGCACTGTACAGTTTTACATCTTGTTGCTAGGAAAATTAATCTATGATTTAAAGTGTATATCTAGTGTCCAGCAACATGGATTGCATCGAAGAAACCGAGGAAATAACTTCAGCTTGCATGTATACTTAAGCCATTTGTTTGGCGTGTACTCCAACAATATTATTTTCAGTGTTACAACTCAGAAAAGATTCAAATGACTGAATAGGAAAATGGAAACTTAGCTACGCCCCTTCCAGTTATATGAAGTCAAATATAAATTTAAAATAGAACTTGGCTCGCATTAATTCTTCCTGTGGTTTTAGCTAATAAACCCTCAAATAGATTATTGATGTATGATTTGAAAATCTAAAATACAGTTTTAAATGAAACCATATGAAAATCACAACAATTGTGTAATCCTATATACAATTATCAGTCTAAATGAGGAAATTTCAAATGAAATGTAAATGGGACAGTGTTACTATTCTGACAATTCCAAGTGGTCAAAGCTTATAATATATGACACACAGAGAACCCTAAGCTTCTCTCATTTAAGTGATAAATGAGGCATATTGTGCCATTATGTTGCTATAAATCACTTTCGTCAACTACCGACAGCTTTTATCAGACATAACCTTTTCAAGCTTCTATTAGACTGCTAACATTTTCAACTTTGACACATACGTAGTTTACAAATTCCGCAGCTGATTAACTCAGGGCAGTGGTAAGCTGCCATAACTAACCATTTAAAAGGTGGGCTTCAGAGGCATCTACAGTAACAGCTCCAACCTAATACGATGTCTTTGATGTACAAAGATTTTAACTGTTTATTCTTCCAGAAGACGTCTGACAGTTCTGTTTTCTTTTCAAGTATACTGTACATATATTAAAGCCTAAGGTGGTTAGATATGGGTCTAGCCAACTTGGAAGTAAACTACTGTCATGGCTTGCAAGTGACCTTAACAAAATGTTGACTAATTTCCATCCTACTTACCACTGTGTGGACTAAAGAGATGCATCTTACAAAAACACAGAGACACAGATAGGACTAACACTTCCTAAAATATTTTTTCAATCCTGCTGTGTTTTCAGAGTTGATTACTTGAAGACTTGAAACATAGCCCAAATTTAAAGAAATACTGTCTCTATAATTCCAGTCAGGCAATAGAGATCTTGATGTTGGTTGTGTGACCACTGGAAGCATGGTACTTCAGATGGTATTAGTTTTGATAAGAACTAACTATACATCAGACCTAAATAATAAAACCCAAAGAGACAGGCCTGTTGCGAAACTCCTGCGGCAGATTGTCTCTTTATGATAAATGCCAAATGTTTGAAAAATAGTGGACAAAGGACAACTTACCTCAACATCAGACCATACATATCCTTGTTCTGACATCCCCCATGTCTTTCTCTGACAAAGTACCAAGTTCCTTATTTCAATAAGAAAGCCACATAGCAACAAGACTATGGGGCAGTAATTTGACAATTGAGATGTAAATGACAAAACAAGACAAACTATTTATGCAATTGGCAGAAATATCATGTAAAAGAAAAAGATGTGGCTATTCAGTGTCCATCAAAGGCTGATGATAGATGAGACTTTGTATTCAAAAGGAAGGGCAAAAGTCTGCCCACAATTTAATAGATCTACAAACACAGTAGAAATAAATTGGGTATTCAATGCAACCATCCTATGCTATATAGTTCTACTAAAATAAACGTCAATGTTGCATAACATTAATTGTGAAGACATTTTCTTTACTGCTGTGATTGGCTATTTAAAGTTGTGGGTGAACCATCCTATGAAACAAAAGGAAAGATTTCTTCAAAGAATATATAGATTTTTTTTTTTCTCATTTCCAGTTAGTAGGCTACTGGGACATTTTAGAATATCTATTTTATCTGATAAAAGCTTAACATATAAGTTTGTTGTGTTGATACAAAATCAAAACCTTAAGGTTGCCCTCCAAAAGGTTTTGCAGCAACTTTAGAAAACAAACCAAAATTTCTAAACTTTATACTGTAAAGCCATAAATATTTGCGACAAATATTTGGCGAATCACACCCATAAAACCTATTTTGCTCCAGAAGTGTAGGCGACCTGTTGCAATATACAAAGTATGTATTGTTAGTGGAATTTGATATTCGTGCCAAAAATGTTTGCATTTCTTTTAATACACAAAAATAAAAGGCTCGCAAATATTTATGGCTTTACAGTATATTAGTATATTGGACTTAAGGAACTATTTTTGTTATTAAATAGATTTTCAAAAGCTGAATAAATGTGGCAATGACTCTGTTGATTATTGATAAAGCAAAATGTAATTATCAGAGCTTCTAACTCTGAATTATTCCAAAAATATTAGTGTGATTTCTTTATTAGAAGAAGAAGAAGAAGAAGAAGAAGAAGAAGAAGAAGAAGAAGGAGAAGAAGAAGAAGCTCACATTTGTAATAAATCACATTTTAAAATTATTACAACAAGCCTTTAATTTATTTCACTAATTCCAAGTTCTATATGCTGATACTCCAGCCATTTGTAAAGGTGCTGGGACTTGTCGATACAGAACTGCTCAAGAGCTTTTTAATTAAATGTTAATGACAAATCTTAGATACTATATATAATATAGTGCATATTAGCACTAAACCTACATCAGCAATAACTGACTGCATAGGGCTCACATTAATATAGTGAACCCAAGTTTAACTCTATCATTATAAATTAGCTATAACCTCTGCTCCTTTCGTTAAGATATATTTGTCTAATACATTTAATATTCAGCAGCATGTGAGTAATGTTTATGCAATTCTGATAGTTAGACGGATAACTCAATTATCATAGCATCTATCAAAATATTATATGCTACCAAAAAGACTGATGACAGAAAGTCCAATGGATTTCCTCGCCATAATATTCAGGCACTGGGCCTGAAAATATTTTTTGCTGCTTTCACACCGGCAAAGCTTCATTACCCATCACTTCACTGAAAAGAGTTCATTATGAGGCTACCATTTTGGCAAGACTATTGTTCATATGACAAATGTTGTTGGGGGGAGGGGGGATGTGGCAAGCTTTAATAAAAAATAAAACATAAAAAATAATCTTGAGCTATATTGTCATTCTAAAAAACAAAACATCTTTGTTCCTAATTACTATAACTGAGATTTGGCAATTACAATCATGTTGTAGTTTTTTTTTTCTTTTCTTCATTTTATTCTAAAAATGAATATAAGCTCTTAAGTATCTTAAGGTAGTTATTTTGACGGTTTTCACTTTTAAAATTTAAATTACTCTGCACGTGTTAAAGATCCGTGGTTGTCTGTTCTTGACTTTTCCTAAATACATGTATTAAAATACCCCGATGGCGTTTGAAAGTCAGAATTGCAAAAATAAAAGTTATAAGCACTTCTACCTAGAACCGCCAAAAGCAGTCATTTTTATGGCTTATTACAATACATGCTTTTATTGTTAATATAACCTACAATACGCTATTTGTTTAAGGCATACAAGCCAGCTTGTTCTCTCTACCTCCAATGAGTTTACAGCAGTATGTATTTGAATAGAATATTGCTCTTGAAGTCTAGATATGTGTTATACAAATATCTATTGTAATCCTATCAATTCCTTGGAGAACTGCCATCTTTGCATCTTGCAACTACAGATATTTGCCTTGGCATCAGAAATTTGGAACAACTTCATAAAAACAGCATTGCCTGCTTCAAGCTAAACATAAAACATTACATGGACAAGCAGCTGTTTCTGACAAAAGCACGGTGTCGCTGGACACAATACATGTCAAACAAACCTGTCAAATATGGGATCTAGTTTTGGATGGCAGCGGACCCTAACCCTACCTGTGCAAAGATGAAACTCGCCCAGGTGGTCAGAGACTGTGACAATGTGGTACTTAGGCTGATGTAACAGTACTTAGGAAAAAGGATGAATGTTACCAATGACTTTTTATTTCACTATAGTTAGCGAAACAGATGAAGAAAAAAAACAAAACAAAACAAAAAAACAGCTTGGTTGTAAAAGTAAACAAAGCGAGAAGAGAGTTTCCACCATCTGCGCAAAACTTAGTACTCCGTGAAAGCAATCACCGGTGTCCAGTTGCTATATTTTACAATGTACTGGGCATGGCAGCCATCAATTCCTTTGTTTTGTACAAGGAATGCACTGGGGAAAATATCAGTAGGAGAGATTTAATCTTGATGCTAGCCATGAAGCTTTGGCAGAAACATTTCGATCAGAAAACTGCAAAGTGACAGGGAAACGCAGCTCAGCCTGGATACAGTAAGCACCAAGTGACACACGCAACAGAAAACAAAGCCAGGTAACTAAATGCAATAAAAAATAAAACATCTGATATCTGTGCCCAGTGTGAAAGAGCAGTATGTGGTAAATGCACACAGCAAGTTGATAAGCGTTACATCTGTGTGGATTGTGCTAATATGGGGGCTACTTTGAAGTAATGTTTCCCTGAATGCGCATTCACGTTACACAATGGAAACGGAGTTATTTTCTTTGTTACTTTTTATAATTACTTTGTTTTTACAATTTTGTATGTACATGTATCACTTTACAGCGGTTTACACAATATTTTCTTCTCAAATGTTTATTTTATTTTCATTTTTTGAAGTCATGCATTTTTATATATGCAGTAATGTGGGAAAAAGCCTTTTATGCTATTTTTGTAAATAATTACTTCATTTTTACAACTGTGTATGTACATATACCAGTTTACACGATATTTTCTTCTCAAATGTTTATTTTATTATAGTTTTTAATTTTTTTAATGCTAATTTTGAAAATAAAGCCTTTTATGTTTATTTTTTCATTTAAATATGATGTTTCTGCTATGCAAATGTTAGATATGGTGTTCATGAATACATCTTTTGAGTTGTATCTGATAGCTTGTCTCATTTTCATATCGAAGCTGTTTAAAATGTACCCGTCAAAATGACTGCTGCCGGCGGTTCTAGGTAGTAGCATAAACCCAGCGGTTCTAGTGTTAAAGCATAGGTCACCTATCATTAGCCCTACTTTCTTACATTATTCCTCTGCCTTAAAAGTTGTATGTAAATTTATCTCCAAATAATAATCATAAAAATACACTATGCATATATAACCTTTAAAAAGCAAAAGAACCATCCTTTTTAACTTGCAGCATATTTATGATGACATATTTTAGAAGGTTACTGTATTAAAAGGATTGCACATCTATCTACTTTTTTGTGAAATCCTCAAGGCTCATGGGAACCATCCGGTGGAACGATGTATCTAATGAGAAGGGAGATTATGTCATCCTTGTGTCGTCTAAGCCAGCCTGACATCATGACTCTATATGTGATTTTGCAAAGATGTGGTTTCAACAATGGGAGACTGCATTCAAAATGTCAGATGTAAATGTCAATTAAAAATTACAAGTAGTTCTGAAAGGTAAGGTCTGAAGGGGTTGACATTCTTTGACATCATGGAGTGTCTGTGACCAAGCCTTTGGCAAACATAACAGGATCTATACTGTCAGTTCTTATCGTACATAAACTTGATGCTTGTCTAATCTGAATGAAAAATACCAGAGAAATTGGAGCTGAAGCCTTGCGGTTATGTAGACTGAGTTTAAGAGCACTTCAGGCAGCCACGTGATCATCTTGACTGGTGAGGCTATAGTTAACGAGTGGTAAAAAGAAAAATAAGAAAACTGAAATAAATAAATAAATAAATAAATAAATAAATAAATAAATAAAGAAAGAAACAAACAAACAAACAAACAAACAACAATGCAGGTATGCAAAAGAGAAGATACAACCTAAGAAATGTCCAATATTTGAGAACTATGTTGCATTATTTACAAAGAGAATATAAAACTGCAAGTATACTTGGTACCAACAGTATTATTATTATTATTTATTTCTTAGCAGACACCCTTATCCAGGGCGACTTACAATTGTTACAAGATATCACATTATACATTATTTCACATTATACAGATATCACATTATTTTACATACAATTACCCATTTATACAGTTGGGTTTTTACTGGAGCAATCTAGGTAAAGTACCTTGCTCAAGGGTACAACAGCAGTGTCCCCCACTGGGGATTGAACCCACAACCCTCCGGTCAAGAGTCCAGAGCCCTAACCACTGCTCCACTGCGTCTGGTTTTAGTATACTAAAACCAGACAATTTTGGCACAAGTATACTTGCAGTATACTATTTTTTTGTAAGGGATGATATTGGATTCTGATCCAAACTTCTTTATACCGTCTGTTAGATGTTGAACACTATGGGAGGTGAAAAATAACAAATATGCACATATTATATATTAAAATGTGCAAGTGTCGTATATTAAACATACAAGTCAAATACTAAATACACCCTCGCTATAACAACCCTGTTTGGGTCCAAAGCCTTTTGTTCGCTATAGTAAAAGGACAATCGTAAACGAACAACATAAGCTGCTGGAGTAGGTTAAGGAAGTCACCTTGGATAAAGGTATTAGCTAAACTATTAATAACACTGTGTAACAAATTTTTTATTTATTTTTTTGTTCCTGGGTAGTAAGTGTTATTTCCTAATTGCTTATGCCTCAAAAGTATAGAAAATGGCTATTATTCCCCACAAACTTTGCTTTTGTGACCAGGACAGTGATATTTTGAAATTTACCTATTTTCCAGAACATTCCAGATAGATTCAGTGCTGAGTAAACTTGGAGTAACTTCTAGAACTTTCTAGAACTTTCCAGTAATATAAATAGTAGTATAAATACAGGGCCTTAAGCCCACCAGTTCAGTTTAGTTCCAGCTGCCTAAGTTGATACATATATTTTCTGAGATGGCATCAAGGTCATAGGAGACTTCAAAATGGTGGCATTCCTGATGGGTCTCGAAGGCGGTTTTACCAAGTTTCCCTGCTATCTTTGCCTTTGGGACAGCAGGGACACCAAGGCGCACTACCACAGGCGGGACTGGCCACAGCGGACCGAGTTCTCTGTGGGGAGGAACAACGTCAAGTGAGAGCCACTGGTGGACCCCCGGAAGGTGCTGATGCCACCACTGCACATCAAATTGGGCCTTATGAAACAATTTGTCAGAGCTCTAGATAAGGAGTCGGCAGCCTTCAAGTACCTTCAAGACTTCTTCCCTAAGCTGTCTGAGGCAAAGGTCAAAGCCGGTGTCTTCGTCGGACCACAGATAAAGAAGATCCTGGAGTGCAATGAATTCCCCAAGAAGCTCACTAGTAAGGAGAAAGCGGCTTGGAACAGCTTTGTCGCAGTGGTTCGGCGCTTCCTGGGCAATCACAAGGCCGAAAACTATGTGGAGCTGGTTGAGACTCTGGTGAAGAACTATGGCACAATGGGCTGTAGGATGTCCCTCAAAGTCCATATCCTTGATGCTCATCTTGATAAATTGAAGGAGAACATGGGAGCGAACTCGGAGGAGCAAGGCGAGCGCTTCCACCAGGATATACTGGACTTTGAACGCCGCTAACAAGGACAGTATAACGAGAACATGATGGGAGACTACATTTGGGGGCTGATTCGTGAAAGTGATTTACAGTATAATCGTAAATCTCGAAAAACTACTCACTTCTAAATCTTTTGTAGTCATTTTTGTATTACTTTAGTATAAATACATGTTAATTTGGATTCATATGTTTTTTTCTGACTTTATGTGAACGAAAAGACACAAATTCGCCCGTTTTCTCATTGGAAATAGGTAAATTTCAAAATATCACTGTCCTGGTCACAAAAGCAAAGTTTGTGGGGAATAATAGCCATTTTCTATACTTTTGAGGCATAAGAAATTAGGAAATAACACTTACTACCCAGGAACAAAAATTGTGTTACATAGTGTAATATTACTACTGTTTTTATTCTTTGATTTTCTTAATTATTACAGTATTTGTCACTACTACCACTAATAATAATAATAATAATAATAATAATAATAATAGCAATGAGATTGTGAATAGAAGTAGAATTACAAGTACAGTACCTATATGTGGCATGCTGCATCCAGTATTCTGGCTATATCCTATTTGTTGAAGAACACAGTACAACCCCCACCCGCCAAAAATAAAAAAGCGCATCAGCAAAGTTTCAGTTTTGTTTCAATTGCAAATGTTAATTTACACACACACACACACACACACACACACACACACACACACACACACACACATATATATCCAAGTTTCTAAAATCCAAATAATGCAAAATAAATACATTTCAGTTAATTTAAGTATGACCCAGAGAATATCGAAGTCGGGTTGAAGCTCACCTTAAACATTTTCCTTGCTGCTGCATATGTATATTCATATATCATTATTTTGGTTGGCCAACGCCCCAACACACCCTTTCCATATCTCTCCCCAAAATTGGGAAACACATCCAGGTTTGGCTACTGACTCACATAACAAGGGATCTTTGTAAACCGAGCACTAAGTATAGGCTACAGTCGATTTTCCATGCAAAATAAAATCTCAATACAAACGATAAATAATAGGACAGGCTCATGGTCTTGGAATGTTCCAAACAACATGCAAATAGTTTCTGATGCACAGATTTTAGTGACAAAACAAACAAACAAAAAACATTGCAAAAGCATTTAGTCTTCTCAGCATTTTATATAAAACAAAAAAAAATTTAAAAAAGAGACTAATTCTGGTTAAAAACATGTTAAAAATAGGATTTTAATGTTTGATTCTAGCTGCAGATAGTGCAAACTTGGACTGACCTGGAGTCCCATGGTGGAGTTCTAAGGTCAAAACCTTCCAGCATTATGCCAGTGTGTCAAAATATGTCAGCAAACCATCACGATAAAGGAAGAAGAATGACCTTTCAGTTCTTAATGTTTGGGGCCGTCAATGAAGCCCATAGACGCTGGGTATGCATGAGCAGTTTTTCCAAGTTGCTTGACACATACAGTTCCTGAGGTTTTTCCCTGCCTGTTTACTAAACTGCAAGGTTAAATCTCAACGGTACCACTTTATAAACCTACCAGAGCTATATGGAAATGTCAGACATGAGTGTATGCCTTCCTTTAGCATGCAAACATTTCCTGCCTAGTCATAATAATATAGAAGTAAGAAAATGGGTCACCCCCACCACCTTGCCTCTCTCTTTTTCCATTTACATTTTAAATATTCTGAATTCAAAAACTTGGACATTTCTCATGAGACTTTCACAATTATTCCGTTCTGAACTTTGTTTTAAATTGTTATTTTATTTTTATTTTTTTGGGTGCATTAAAATTGTGCTATTTCCAAAATAATACAAATATATGCGCTAACTTCAACGGAAGGCACCAGTATAAGACTGCTTCTTAAGTGGTTAAGAAGCAGGATTCTAGTCTAGTCAGAGCAAGGACCTGTTAACTAACCAGCTATCAGAAATTTGATTTCTTTTGATTTCAAGAAAGCAGAATCGATGAAGCTGATGACTTTTATTGTGTCAGTCAGTAGAGTTTCAAGGGGTTTAAATAATCAATTAGAATTTTTTCTCCAGGTCAGGATCCTTAAGTTATCTTTGGTCCGGAGAGCATTAGTAAATCTAGTGATAACAGATGTGTCAAAATTGTAACTTAAATTCCTACAAAAGCATAATAAGTGGAGAACAATATGAATTACAGTTCAGTTTCTCCCTCCTGATATTTCACAGCAATATATACACACATTATACACACACAAACAGTCTAACTTCACTATAACGAACCCTTCTTATAACAAACCCCCTTTTTTAACGATCTGAGCAGCAAGAACCATTTTTTTCAGTGGAAATTAGCCCTATTAGAACGATCACTTTTACAAAATTTACACGGATAAAACGATCTTGGTAGTGACTGACACTGAACTTTCTCCAGTGTGAATGTGTGAAAAGACCTTGGTAGGCTAATTCGAAGATAAGGCTGATTCATAGATAACCTATTGTACTGCGAATCATGGGTGATGTATGCAACCATTGCCATCTTCACAGAAACTGCAACCATAGCAACGGGCGTGAGGAGGTACCAAGATTGAAACAGTGTGCATTGAGAAAAGCACAAACAATATGAAGCAATCTACGATGGACATGTTTTTCAAGAGAAAAGGCACGTAATTACTGTATTCAGCATGCAAGTGTACTTTTTTTTCACTTCTTTACTGTTTTCTTTTAAATATACAGTTTAAATGCTAATCAATGTGAAGTTGTCTTGAAATAACTACTGTATACTGTATAAAGAGGTTCAATTCATTTTGGGCGTTTCTTCATTATTCTGATACAGCAAATTGCCAAACCCTATCATAGTGAACAACCTGATTTAACAAACATTTTTTCAGGTTCCAGGGGGGTTTGTTATAATGAAGTTAGACTATTTTATTCCACCTCTAATTTGTAACGTATGTTTCTTATCAATAAATTCACATTTACTGTTTTAACTGTCTTATCTCTTCACACAAAGTAAAAAGTTTTTACTTACTTAAACAAAAAAATAAAATAAATAAATGATATTGTTCAAAATTGAAGATTACATAACATGGCTAGACAAAGGTCTGAATGCAGCTACCAACAATTACTGGCACGAAACCCCAGACCCACAAGCAGATAAGAACTTGAAGCATATGTGGAAGAAAAATAACGGTCAGCACATACTAGGATAGAAACAAAAATGATATCCCTCTTCCCACAGAGTAAAAGTTAAATACATTAATATTCTTATTTTTTTTTTACATTTGCTATTGTAATTTATATATATATATATATATATATATATATATATATATATATATATATATATATATATATATATATATATATATATAATTTTGTGTATAAATCAGTGGTCACGAACCCAACATAAATGTTACTTTTCTTAACTTTAATATAGTGTTTCAAACATATATTAACTAAATAAAAGGTCTTTATGAATTTATATAACAAACAAGCACATACCTACAGTGCTAAAGTGTACATACTGTAACAGTTACATCCCTGCTGTTTTTATGCATTTATTCTTAATAAATACAGTATTGTAGTACACTTGTGGAAATTTAACTTACCTATCAAAGTTGTTTTTAGGCTTCTTGTTAATGACAGAAAAGTAGGCCAGTATCCCATTGCGCTTTTTATCAGACATTACTATCAGTGGTGTAGTGGCAAATAAAAGTTTGGAGTTGAACAGATAGACTGAACAAATAAACATGAACAGATTGATTGCTATTGTCTTTTCCAATGAGCACGCAGAGAGGCTGACATATTGACCCCCTCACTGAAGAAAATGTCCCCGTAAAATTTTGGGAGGGGGCCACATTGACCCTCAATCTGCAAGTCCTGAAGCAAACACTGTATTATATATTATATATATATATATATATATATATACACACACACACACACACACACACACACACACACATATTCTAAGTACATCCCTTTATTTTCTTTTTGTTTATGAAGTTTTCATAATTTGCAATACCTCTCAGTGGTTAAGTATTGTTGAGTTATGTTTCAAAAGTATCAAACATCTCTGAGCAGTATTTATGTAACCCATTCAAGCAAGAACCTGTTTAGTACCATTACAATTGAATCCTGCTTTGGGACATCTATTGAAATGTAATGCTTTGGGACATCTGTTGAAATATAATGTTTTGGGACATCTATTGAAATGTAATGTTTTGGTAGGATTATCATGTCCCTCTGTGGAAATAAATAAATAAATAAATAAATAAATAAATAAATAAATAAATAAAAGCCTACCTATTCCAGTAGCTCCAAAATTGGTCATGCAGGTAGGAGCGGTGACTATACTCATCCCCAAACGAAGCCTTGCTTTCAATCCAATGAACTACATGACCTTCCACGGCTGTATGGAAAAAGAAACAAACAAAAGTAAATACAACCACCAGGGTGCCAAGAATTAAAAATACTTACTTTCTTGTTAAGTACCAGACATATTTCATCCAATCCGGTAAATCTAAATACCTACATTGTTTTTATAATTAAAATAGTAATTATTATTATTATTATTATTATTATTTATGACCTACCTATTGGAACTTCCAAAATTATATCGGGTGTCTTGTCATAACCCTTGGCACGAAGCTGATTTTCATCTGTGGATTTAAAAAAAATTACTTTATTACTTTACTATATATATATAAATGGCTTTGAAATTGGACTGCCAACATTCTGATGACACATGGTTAAAACAGTACAGCTAATGGTTCTGATCCTATTTAATTCCAATTTGGAAAATCAGTTTTAAAATAATAAATGAGCCATTTTAAAAACTCAATAAAACACTTGAAGGTGTGGGTGGTACCTATACCTGTAAAATTAGAGTTTAAGGCAATTTTTTGAAAGCACTGTCATTTCTCAATTAAGAAAGCGTACCTGTTTTAACATTGTGCATCATATTTTACAGTAGTACCAGGGCATTATGTTTACAATACACTGCGGGTAATTAAAATTGGATCACACAATATATGTTGGCATCACCAAACCTATAAAAGTAACCTGCTCATTTTCTTCTCAGCCATTGCCCTTGACTCTTTGTGCCATTTTGTTATAATCACTGGAACAGCTGATTTCTCCATTCAATTTCAGGATAACCTGGTCATTCAATTCCAGACATGCCTTTCTGTCTTCACCCATCCTCAACTAATGGCTAAAGCAAGTAACAGGGAAAGCTGTGTGGTCCCTCTTAACACCTACTGGGCTGTTGACATTGTCATGCAGCCATTCGCCTTTTTACATCACTTTTGATTAAAATTAATGGCCCATTTCCACTGTTGGGTAGCTTATTTCCAATCCATTTATCAGCTGAGGACAGTGGTTTCACGGCCAATGTGCTGAAACAGTTTTAGAACATTCCATTGTTGGGGCTTCATGAAAGGTCAGCACTGAGTCCAAATAAATGATTTTGTCTAAATGACACAAGGAACACTTTTGCTCTTCCTCAATAAAACAGTATGCATTTCTATTAATTTTAACCATCTTTATCTGAACAATAGTTTGTTTTCAATCCATACTTTTAATATCATTGATAAGGAAAAGAAACATCAAACTATCAATTAAAGTTTTAAAGTGATCTATGACGCTTTTTTATGCCCATTTGTTTTTACAGGACAGAAACTCTTAAACAACCTGGCAAAAGAAATAAAAAAATCAATAGAATGTGAACTTTAAAAAAACTATGCTAAACATATTCAATCACTTACATGAAAATACTGAATCAGCAGGCTAGAAGCAGGAGTATAACTTTAAGCATGACTTGATTTCACTGTTGTTTCTACTAACAGCTGCCGTGAATGTTTAAGCACTTTTATATTATCTTGGGGAGCAGCAAGGACATCTCATTCAGTCATCCTGCTTCCAAATGCCTTTCACAAATATAATAGGCCTTTTCCAACTACATTTCTGTAATATGTAAACCTTTTTCAGGGATATTATTTCCCTTCCTTTCATTTTAAATCTCAGTAGGCAGAGATGAAGAAGAAAATCTCAAGACACCAAAAAGCAATACTGTGTAGGTATTAATGCACAGTTTTGAACTACTTATTCTATTAAATATTAATTATAAGCTAGTGCATGCATCGTACATAAAGGGGTATTGGGTAACAGAGTTCCTGCCCGTTTGTAAATCAATAAAAGATAACATGCACAGCATCAAACATCTTTGACTCATCTTGCACTCCATAATACTCTGCACACTGGGGCTCGTTTTTCTTAAGTAAACAGCAGCTGAAATCTTTGAAGGAGGAGTACATGTTATACTGTTAGTTCTTACCTAAAAAGGACAGGTTTCTTTCTCTAAGCATATCTCGCAGCAGAATTTCATGTTCCTGTCCAATGGAACTGGAGGTAGCTGGTTAAGGAAAGATCTTATGATGTGTTTAGAATACAATAAAGCCTGGGTAAAAATGCACCAATGTAATCTTATCAACTTTAAGTGTTAATGAGCATAATTGACACACAGAGTAATGTACATAACCCTGCCATTGAGGTTAGACAGATACACGATCAAAAGTTTAAGGTACTTCCAGAAAATACACTTGCTTGTATTTAAAAGGGAAAGAAAAAAACCTGTCAGAATGACACTTCAATATGATCATGTTTACACGATCACGAGCTGTTTGCTGTGTTGCCTAGAACTACGTAACCGAAATCTGGGAGTTGCTCACGGACCACAAGTGGTGCACGGACCACAAGTGGTGCACGGACCACAAGTGGTGCACGGACCACAGGTTGGGAACCGCTGGTTTAGGAGACAGTGATGATGTAATCACGTTCAATATTGCCTGACCGCTTTTTCAGGCAATATTGATTTTTATAGACGGCCATGTGACCTTCTTTTGACCAATGAAACACTTGGATAAAAATTCAAGGTTTCATAAATATATATAAATCGAATTGCATAAATCGCTAACTTGCATAGCATGCAGCTGGTCCTGTTTTTTAGTGCATCATTTTCTAGGACAGTATGATAAGGTTAAATGCATAATTTGCTTAATTGCATGAAGCTGCGCGGTCCCGAAGTCCATTGTACATTGCATTTTAATTTGGATAACTGCATAATGCAGCAGGCTGTACTCGATCAGACGACTCATTCAGGATAATGCAGCTGAGTGTCATTCTAGTTGCTACGTGGTACAGCCAATTACAAAGCAACAATGTTACAGATTGACACTGCACGCCCACGTGTGCTGTCAACAGTCTGTTGCTATGCGTCTCTTCTCAACGGTGTATTGCTATGCGCTTCTTTGCTTCAGCTCCACTGGCTGAAGCAAATACCATGCAGACTTCCATCAGATATGTTTTTGCAACATTGTAGTCACAAGATCTATAGTAAGGTACTGTACACACCTGTTCTTTAAATTTTATGTTTAAACGTTCCGTACTACAATAACTTTGTTTGTGCTGTTATATACTGTACATTATTTTACTTTTCATATCATGCGTTGCCAGAGAATAGTTTTGTTTGTATTGAGTGTATAATGTATTTCAAGTTGGCTTGTTTTTCTGAACTTGTTCAGTATTACAAGTCGACTGTATGTATATATATATATATATATATATATATATATATATATATATATATATATGCCACAAAGGTAATAAACTGAATGTCCCAGCTTTTTTTTTCATCTTTTAAACTACTTTAACACACATTTAAATTTGTCATTGGTATACTTGTCATTATGAATCATGACAATTTCAGGAAGATGTCGTGGTGGGTAAAGTTTGTTTTTACTAAAGGGCAGTTGTATACTTAATTAAATTAAAATCATTACCTCTTGGCACCATTTTACTAGTATATGTTTGTTTGTTTTTTTTTCATTTCTTATTTACATGCATAAATATTTGCACATGGTACTACTCTAAATATTGAATAGGCTGATTTTACAGAACCTGATTGCCACTAATCTGGAACTACCTAACCTAAAGTAACATAAGGTAGTCCAAGATTAGTGCCAATCAGGGTCTAAAGGGTTGAACCAGGTGAATATATATTACTATATTTTTTAATGAAAGATGCATTTAAAAAGCAGAGTTCAAATATTGCAGAGAAAGTACAGGCAATATATTTGTGTTGCTTTGAATAGTTTATTTGTGAGAAACTACTCAATAAAATGTGATCACTGAAATACACTGGGCTATATTTACATGTTATTACTGTTACTGCATAAATTATCCATCCTACAGCAAAGCCAATTTAGTTAGGCATTTCTCAATTGAACAAGAAACTCACCACACCAAACACTTTGTAATCATAGCTGCACTGATGTTCAAAATTCAGTTTCCTAACATATTGAACATTTTCTCTGGTCTATGAACAAAAACAGGAGACAAATAAAGTGTGTGTCCCAGATCTACAACACTTCATCCCAGTTGATGGTATGCAGTACAAAAACACATGTTTTCTGAAGCAGAACTTTATGTCAGGTTAAGCTAGACATGCCTCACCCAGTGAATTGCAGCTTGTCAATTTGTGGCTTCAAATTTTATGGAAGAGGATACTGTTTGATGCAGTCTACCAATGGTCCATAACAACAGTCATTTATTGTGCACTGTAAGAGAATAGAAATGAGTGTAGAACTGACACTGTTAAACTGTTATATTATAATAAATAATAAAAAATACTTAAGAGAAAGGTATAGGGATATTGTATTGCCATTTTGTATGCTCTGACTGACCTGTTTACACAACAGTAATTAAATGCAGTTTAAACTGTTTTATAATACTGCAAAGAAAACAGCCTTGTATCTAAACACTGCTTCATAAGTCTGATAAATTACCTGGTACACTTGATTGGCTAAAAATCTGTCAGGAATTAAAGATGGTTCCCGTAGCATACTGTTTAGAACAGGCTTGGAAGCTGAAAAAAAAAAAGAAAAAAGAATTAGGTGCCTTTATTAGAATTTCTGTAAAATGAATGACTTTTTGGGCAAAGATTTAACTTTCATTAGATTAATTCAAAAACAAATATTTATTTGCCAATCAAAAGGAAATGTTCAGTATAAACAACTTAAAACACAAAATCCTAGTTGCCAGCTGTTTTTGAGTAATGGTATTTGAAAGGCCGGCGTAATATTTAATTTATTTGGAATCAGCAACTCCATAAAGGAACAGCAGCTAAGATTCTACTCAAGCCCGGACACTTTTGTAACTGTATTACTGATTTGTACATGAGCCATGTAT
>NC_081206.1:22979063-22986563 GCF_902713425.1 Acipenser ruthenus
TTTTCCTGACGTCGCCGTAAACCGATAAACTGATGATGTTGCAATGGTCTTGCAAGTATGTCATTCAGTGATATTTAAGCACACTCCAATGGGAATAAAAATGTACAAAATAATAATGCATTTCTTTTGTATTGGTACTTTGGAAGACGACAACATGCCAAAGAATATATTAAATTAAATTAAAATAACAAAGCACATAACACACAGGGACAGAAAATATAAGCTTCATTTCAAAATAGTTGCTTCAGTTAAAATCAACAACACTAAAAAGAAAACGCACTTTTCAGTAACCTAGTACCTATGTGTTTGAGATAAAGCAAGAACCTGCAAGCTTGTAAATCCTATAAATCCTGCACCTCATACATAGATGCTATTTAAGATGACAATAAAACCCAATGGCTCTTGTATGTTAGCAGCAAGTGTGTATTTATGTACCACATTTTATATTATGGTATTACGACATCTTTAAAAAAATTACATTAACAATAACCATTATATTGATTTCAGAACAATACGTGTGATAAATTACTGGGCTCCTACATACAAACACTGTGAAGTCTAAGAAGTATTTTGTTTTTGTAGGTAGGTGAATCAGTACTCCAATAATCTTACATCTGTACTCAGTTAAGGTCAAAAAAGAATGCTTATATTCCCATGCCATGACATAATATTGGTTTTATTGACCATACCACAATTTGTTGAAGTACCAAATCATCATTTTGACAGGTTTATCATACTGTAATGAACTTCTGCTAACATACTAAAAACACATTGATGATGTTTACTACGCTAACTCCAGCATCTTAATCTAACTTATTATAATTATTTATTTCTTAGCAGACGCCCTTATCCTGGGCGACTTACAATTGTTACAAGTTATCACATTATGTTTACATACAATTACATTATTTTTTACATACAATTACCCATTTATACAGTTGGGTTTTTACTACCCTTGTGACCTGCAGTACAACTTTTTACACTTATAAACTTGGATGCATTTAAAACATTCTACTTCCAGATATACCAGAAGCATTGCAAATAACAGTATATTAAAAAGGTATTTATTTTGCCTTACCAAGATATAAAACCTCAATATGTGCCATGACAAAATTTGACAAGCGCAAATCTTTGCTCCTCCCATTTCTCACCCTCTTGACATATTGAAGCACATTAAGGACGTTGATATCATATTCAATACACAATGAAACTGCTTTTAATGTATTGATTTATTTACATGCTGAGGCAAAAAGCCTTGTGCGTGGCCTATACCATTTGCTATAACACTTTCACACAAGTAAAACCATTGCATTGATCCAGTCAAAGTGATTGTACATATATTTCACTATCCCCAAGGAAGTTTTTTCTCTTAAATTTAAAGAAAAAAAAAGAAAAGAAAAATACAAGCAGTGTCAGACTGTGACTAGCCACTCATGAAAGCAAAGGTTCTGCCCCTTATATAGAAATCTATTGATCCCCACAGTCTACACCAGACAAAAAGTGTGGTTGGGGAAGGGATGACGGATGCTCCTGCCAATAGCACTGAACAAACCTGTTAGCTAATTGCCACCAAAGACAATTATCCTTGCATTGTTTCATAATGGAAACACATTACAAAATTCTAATATACACACAGGGAAATTTGATGATTTGACTGTGGAGCCATGTGCACTGAATTTCATTGCCAAAGGCCAGCTAGGTCACTGCTGTGAAGAGGGAGAAAGTGTCAGAATACAAGTCTACATGCAACACAACTCTAATTCAATCTGCAGAGAAAACATTTACCCATAATTATCTGTATAACTGTATGACTTAATGAAAGACTTTAAAAAAAAAAAATATGTGTTTATGTTAAGGTACATTAGAAAACATTATACCACCTCTTTAATTCTGTTAAAGGGTGTTGTACAAGGCTGGTTGTACACCTTAAATGTGTCATCTGTAGATATGTACTGATTAAATATTTAATAGACTTCTTTCCAAACCAAACAAATATTGACTGATTCAGAAACAAAAAAACAGACTAGCTCCCATTATTGATTGACCTGATAAAAAATAAAAACAATACATTACCCAGTCATTCCTTTTAAACTGGCTTTGTAAAGTACATTTGCATAAAAACTGAGAAATGCATATATATTTTTTAATTGAGATACTTGAACAAATAACAGTAAAAGCAATTAGTACAGCTGTAAGCATGTATTTGTATTATCACACTGCATTGTATTTAAATATTTTACGAGTTTCCACATTACAACAGCACTATTTGCACTTAAATGCAAATACATTAAGCACACTTTGAACATATATTGGTCTTTACTATTGCTAATAAATGATATTAAAAACAACCAAGCATTATGCTTTGTTTCCTATTAGCTATGGAAAGCCTACAATTGATGTTAAGATTTATTATTATTTTCTACTGGAATAATTGCATATGCACTGAAAAACAAGTAAATGCAGCAAGAAACATGTGTATGAGTACTGTTTATCTATTTCATAAATTCAAACAAAAACCCAACACAGTAGGTTAATGCCTTCTGTTTTACTGTTCTGCTTCATTTAAAAAGGCTACCTGCTTCAGATTGTGCAGACTACTATTTTGACAAGAACTGGATAGCAGCGGGTCCAAAGCAATCAGAAGGCTGACTTTGACAAATGGCGGTGCTGCGGCGAAGTTGAAAATAACACACATCCACTTTAATCTCTTTCTTGATTAAATCGAAGCCGTACCATTCTGACATCATGTGATTTGCTCATGAAGCATCACTGCAGGTTACTTTAGAGGCTATGTCTATTGAAATGATATTGAATTTCTTCCTTTTTTCTTTGGGGAAGTACTTAATTCATTCAGATGAAACATTCAAAAGGTAACCTGGATCACCAAATCACACGCATTACGCTCAAGACTGAGTACAAAAAAAAAAATAAAAAGAGCCACGAAGACAAACAATTATGTTCGACTGAGCAGTATTTTTAGCAGGTTGTGTCCTTTCCTATTAAAATGAAGGAGAGAATGTATGCAGAGACTGCAGTCCAAAGCCATACCCTCTCTCTGCCATTGTCAGACACAAAAGGTAAACATTACACGAGGTGATCAAAAAGCAGAAGATGAAATTGTCTTTTTTACATGAGACTAGGCAAATATTTATGGGGCAGTTGACAAACTCCTGCCTAGTAGAAAAGTCAGGATGGAGAGCAATTACTCTGATATTCATCACTCACTTTGAATATCACATTGAATATTACTCATAAATCTTTTACAAGCACGTCCCCCGAGCTCACTTAACAGCCAGTTTTAATCATGCAGTTGACACGGGGAAAACAACAAAATGTATTTTTTCTGTGGCAAATTAATTGAGTCTTGCACCTCCTCCTGCAGCTCTCCTTTTCAATGTCTTTATTCTGCTGCATTTAATACAATGAAGGGCACTGTACAATTAAACAGCCAGTTTAAATGCCAGAAGAATATATATTTTTAAAGCACTGTGTTTATTTTTTTCTTCCATATGGTGTGGCTAGAAAAACAAAAAGCTTTGGCTTATAATTACATTTTGCACAGGTTAGTTTATCTTTACAAGGCAAAAGATTACATTAATAAACTTAATATAAACTGTTTCTGTCTGGAGAACAGCATCTGAAAAACGGGGGTGAGGGTGGGGTATAAAAATGTTTGTGAAATAAAATAGCATTGATCTAGTAGTAGTTAAGTGGTGGGTGGTCCTCTTAAAAAGAGTGCTTAATTGTCATTAGCTGCCCCAGGTACCAACATTGGAGTCTGGCTCTCATTAAGTTTGTTGCTGTCAAATGTAGTTCAGTGCTGGTAAAGCATTAATTTTGGGTGTCTATGGTATTCAGTCAAACAAAAACACAACACTTACGTGGTGTTCCCTCAAGTTCTTGAAGATACCTTTCTAGCACCATCCGAGCCATCAGTGAGGGGGAAAAGTCAACCTTTAAACAAATTAACAACACATGTAAATAAATTAAGTATGTTAAATGTTCCCCACCCCATCAGTAGGCTGATATAGAAGCTATACATATTTTTTAATAATAATAAAAAAATGCTGTTTTGTTCTTGGTTCTTTAGAAATCCCTCCTGAAGCACTAAAAAGGTATAACATTGGTGCCACACTAACTGCACTCACTATGACCTCCACACACTGCAAGTAGAGCGTGGCCTCAAAACAAATGATTGGGTATGGTTTCATCATAATTAGATAACAACCTATCAAATCAGTTGCCAGAACCTTGATCTGTTTAGAACCTTCGCATAAACAGGTTGCCATGACCTAGATGCTGATATTCTCAAGCACATGCCATAGTTGGATGAAAATGTGACACATGATGATATTTGTGAATTTAAAAAAAATGGTTCTGTAAATGCAGGTATTCTAACAATTTATTTACATATTAGGGAAATATTTTTTGGGGGAGACGCACTGTGTATGACAGACTCAGTAGCCTCATCCAGATGATGTCTCTCAAACTTAAATGGCTCAAAAAAGTTCTGTGGAACAATTTCCTTCATAATGTGTCATTACCCTTATTTCTACAGAATATGCATTCATTACCAGTCTGTGATCCATTAACCATGGTGACCTTTGTTCTTTGAACAAATTTCTAATTATAACAAATAAATTGGCTAAGTGGAGTCTTCAGCCTATTTTTACAAAAGTTATTTTTTTAAGAGGGGGTTGGGGGATTAAAAGACAGCTGTCCTGTGATCTTTGGAGTCACTGAGTTGTGGTGTTTCTTAAAATATAATTTGTACAACTCTAGACTCATTCATATTCAAACTACTCTGGTTAGAATGGTCAAATCTGTAGTTTTGGACAGATTACAAATAAAAGAGATTAAAATGAGAGGACAATCACTGGTCATTTTTTTTACTGGTAAAATATGTTTACAAGTGTACAGACATGACCCTTTCTTGAATTTGAAAGTGAATTTAAGAACATGTATAGAATACAGATTTAACAAGGACATATTGAATTAAATTACTGCATTAGAGGACATTCATTTTGACATTTAGCATAGGTCAAGCTGCCTTTCCTAGTACAAGTCAAATGATGGGTAAAGCAAATGTACACTTTTCTTGTATAACAGCAAATATGGTAAACAAGGTTAAAATTTATAAAGTATAGCATGCATTATAGAACCTATATATCTGCATTATCTATGTATTTCATTTGATACTGCAATACTATGTATTAGTTGTATTTTGATTGCAATTGTCAATATTTACTGTACAATATTCACCAATAAAAGCCCACATACTATAATGATTATTGTAACTATGTTTCTTTATTATTATTTTTTTATGCAAATTAAGGAGCGCCAATACATTTTTTTTTAAGCTTAATTGGAGGATCCAGCACTGAATTTGCCATCAGCTTATTGCCAGATAGTAGCTTTTTATCCCTACAGTATTCCTTTATAAGAAAGCTGCAAGCATAAACTGCTTCCAACAAAGATTTACTGATGGTAATATTTGTTAATATCATCATAATTCTGCATACAAACTCAGCCTTGGAAGACTAAAGATGTCTATAATTATTATGGATAAAGACAGTCTTCATCTTCATTAAAGAGAATCTGCTTTTTTTGTAAAATAATTCCTTCCTCTGTAACCTGCAGCTCTTTTACATTTGAGATACATCCTTGGATACCCTTAAATTCCCCAAGTAGCAAGAGCTGCGTATTTTCAGTAACCCACATCAGAGCTGACACTTGAAAAATGGTGAAATTACTGAAGGTAGTCCAGCCTGAATAAAGGACTACCTTATTAGTTCAGGTACTTGCATCTCCCTAATTTTCATATTAATCATGTGTCCATCTCATTCTGAAATAAGACCACCATGCTATACGTCAGAATTTAACATGTAAGTAAAATTTACAGGGCTTCAAATCCCACCTGGAAATAATTGGACTGAAAGACAACTAAGACTGGTTTTATTACCCCTTATGAAAATATTAAATAAACTATTCTTTGGATTTCATTTTTATGCATCTATAATATAAAGGCTCTGTAAATTTATTTCTGACCTTCATGCATAAGACTTACTTAGAATTAGAGTTAAACCCTGTTTAACATTCATCTCAGATAAAACATCTATATATAGTAGGATTTAAAAATTATTATATTTCTCATCTATTTTTATAGTTCACCTCTGCTGGAGATATATGGTCTCATAAAGCACCACCACTACATCAATTAACTGTCAGTGGACACACGAGTGCTTTGTTTAAATGTTAAGTAGCATATTAAAAAATGACAGTGAAATGGTTCATGGACAGTAATCAGGGGGCTGATTATTTCCCCAAAATCCAATACAGTATGCTGATTAAATAAGGACTGCATTAATCTAGCATCATATGTTTCAATAATGTAAACTTAGTTAAGACAATGTGGAACAATCTTACTTTGTACTCAGTCAATAAACATAAAAACATTATCGCATGTTAGCTTTTTAAGACTTGAAGGTATGACTGGAAAATGTTATTTTAAATTTGTTTTATTTTTTGTACTTAAAACACACCATTACAGACACTGACAGTACTACAAATTATCTCTGATGTTTACCAAAATAACATACCTAATACGAATCAAATTTTTGACAAAATAAAGCAGTAAACAGAGATATTACAGTATTAACACCCTGCTCCAGAACATACTTATTGATAAAAAATATTATTATTATTTTTTTTTTTTTTTTACAAAACAGTATTTCACAATATGCAAAGATTGAATATCTTTAATGTTCATTGTTTGGTCATTATTCTCTTATTTCAATATGTTTAATGTACGACATAATATTACTTTTGTAAATGTTACCTTATTAGCCAGTGTGGATTAAACTCCCTTTTGTACATTAACTGAATTATCAGGGTTTGCAGACCATTCATAGCTCATTAAAGCCTTTGAGTAACTGAACGTTAATTGTTCATTTGCTGACTGCAGCAATGCACGAGACACCAGAGCTGAGGGAACCCATTCTTTCTTATTAATGTAATATGTAGAACTTGCTGCTGCAACACTTAATGCTCACAGCACCAAGCCATTTTTAATGCAAACACTCATTTCCCTGCCTGCCCTTATATTCCACTACAACGCAACATTAAAAAACAGTATATACTCAGGGGTATGCTCCTGGCGGCTACATAAGCAGCTCTGCACTGCATCCAGTAATACAGCAAAATATTTTACACTGTACCAAGAATGAATAAAGATTTCACTTTTTGTTTTGTTGAACTATTATGAGCCGGATCTTTTTTTACTTAACATGATCTTCATTGCTCTCATATATCTCAATAAAGAGTTCCTGTGTGCGTGTGTATAATTATATATATATATATATATATATATATATATATATATATATATATATATATATATATATATATATATAGACACACACACACACACACACATTTTCTTTTTTTTTTTTTTTTTAATGAAAACTGCTGTGTACCAAAAGGTGCAAAATCAAAAAGCAA
>NC_081206.1:22991563-23129063 GCF_902713425.1 Acipenser ruthenus
TCAAACTCTTTCTCCCAGTCTGGTTTAAAGCCTCATACTTTCTTATTACTCGAGGAGGGTTTGCTCAATGCCATTGTCTCCACGAAATGAATGAGCACTTAATTCAAAATGATGACATATTATTTCAACTGCACACCCGGCTTTCACTCGGTGATCGAAATATACATGCGCCAGCGAGCAGTGTTGAAATTCATCAAGTGACGAAATATCCTTGCAGTGAGCAAGCAGGCTCAAAGAAGAAGAGAAACAACGGGAGAGAAGAAAGAATAATTATCACGAATACAGAAAATAATAAACTTGTGTTTGTTTACTTTCTCTCTTTTCGTTTATTATTCTTTCTTCAGTTCATTCGAGCTGCAAAGTGTGCGTCACACAACATTTCACCAGGAGCCGTACTTCAACTGCCCAAGAGCCGCGGTTTGGCTCTCTCTGGTATATACCATGATTTTAAACTGCAGCATTGGGAGCTCCCGAGTGGCGCATCCAGTAAAGGCGCTCCACGTGGCGTGCAGGATGCGCTCTAGTCTGGACGCCGCGAGTTCGAGTCCAGGCTATTCCACAGCTGACCGTGGACGGGAGCTCCCAGGGGGCGGCGCACAATTGGCCGAGCGTCGTCTGGGGGGAGGGAGGGTTAGGTCGGCCAGGGTGTCCTCAGCTCACCGCGCACCAGCGACCCCTGTAGTCTGGCCGGGCACCTGCGGGCTTGCCTGTAAGCTGCCCGAGAGCTGCGTTGTCCTCTGACGCTGTAGCTCCTGGGTGGCTGCATGGTGAGTCCGCAGTGTGAAAAAAAGCGGTCGGCTGACGGCACACGCTTCGGAGGACAGTGCGTGTTCGTGTTCACCCTCCCGAGTCAGCGCAGGGGTGGTAGCAGTGAGCTGAGCTTAAAAAAATAATTGGCCATTCTAAATTGGGAGAAAATAATAAAAATAATTGGCAACAACTAAATTTACAAAAAAAAATAAAAAATGAGAAACTCAAACTGCAGCATTACCGGACAGCATTCTAAATTGCTTTACATAACCAAGAATGCTTACCAACCCGATATAATTTTTATTTATTTTCTTTAATATAGATGATGTTGATGAGTTGACAGACTTAAACTGTTTCTGTTAACAGAGGGGGGAATAATATCCCAAAAAAAAAAAAAAAACAACAGTGCATGAATGCTGCCTGACGAACCTTCGAAGGGTTACAACTACCTCTGAATTCCTGGCTAGCGAACAAACCTTCGAACACAGCCCAATAACTTACTATAATAAAGCTGCAGCATTTCTCACACTCAGCTGTATTAAAAGTAATCGCAGCTAACAAAATTATTCCATAAATCATACAGATTTTGTACTTCCATTAGCTACATAAAGCTGGTATTACAATAGGTTAAATACAGTCCTAAAAGTGTGTCAGTCAATAAGAGAAATAGATGATTGGTTATTGACAAGAAAGAAGCCAGGTGGGGACAATTTCACCCGCCAGGTCTTGAGTAGTACCAGATATGATGCTTTAAAATGAAAATACATCTTTGCTATAACATGCGTTTCTTTCAAAACTGGACATTTGAAGGGAAATTCCTCCCACTGAAGGTCACACAATTACTGGTGCAAAATACCTGAACAGGAATAGGCATTGATGAACCCACCTTTCATCTACTGCTATTAATTAGTGGTGTTCAAATACTACCAAAGAATTTTGAATGGGCCAAGTGGTTGTGAAACACAAGAGTTGACTACAGAAATACCTGTCCTTGAGGGCAATTCCATATCAGGTTTAGGGGTTACCAATTAAATAGTTAACTAATTAATACATAAATGTGTGTTTGATTGGTTCAATTAAGTAATGAAGGGTATGGGGCAGAATGGCCCTCGATGTCCAACACTGGATTAATGAACAAAAGACTGCAGACAATTTAGTTTATTGAACTCAAGGATACTGCTTTTATTGTTTCCATTTCGATTGTTGCCACTGCTATCTTTGTATCTTGTCAGCTTGTATTGTAACAGTGATACATGAATATGATAGGTGCAGGTGGGCACAAGTAACAGATGCTGCCCATCATATTCACCTGGAACCACCTTATATACATCCAATCAGAATAGAACATTCCAATGAATGTTGTCAGTAGGGGTCCATTGTAGCACAATGGGGATGGGGTGGAATCATCCCTGCAGTAAAATGTGTGGTTTTGTTAAATGGTATTGTTTGTTTGATGGTTTTGTTAATTGTGTTATTGTTTAATTTGATTATTGTTTAATTGTTAGTTATTCCCTGCACCTGGAAACAATTGTAAATTAGGACCAGGTGCAGGGTGCTTAAGAGAAACAGTTAGTTTGCTCAGGACTGCTAAGAAGAAGGAGGCAGAAAGTGGTACTCTGCGTCCTGGCAGTCGGGAGAAAACAAAAGGAAAAGGTGTTGTAGTAAACCTGTGTGTGTTTTTGTTTACTGTTTTAGTGGGGAAACAGCCTAGCTGTCCCACTTGTAGTCAGGGTGTTCTTGTGTGTTAGTTAGGGCTCGTACAGAGCTAGATGTTTATTTTGTATTTTGTTTTGATTTCGTTCTGCATTAAAATTAGCGCAAAAGCGCGTTCAAACCCTCCATCTCTGTGTCTGGTCAGTAGTTTAAAGGGGCAAAACGAACCCGAGCCGCAAGGCTCGTTTACACCATGTTGAACCACAGAGCCATAGAGTATAGCTGACCCAATATTATTGGGAATTATAAAACATACTGGATTTTTTTTTTACATTTGAAAAATGCCCTGATAGAGCCCATTATAAAATATGCTGACGTTTTTTTTGTTTGTTTGTTTGTTTTTAAAAACTGTGGTAGAACCTGTAATGTTTTTCAGTAAAACCAGCATGTTTTTCTCCTATTTTCTCTTCATCTGTTTTTTCTTAATGAAACATTTCATACAAAATCTTCCTTTTCTGGGTCTAGTCAATAGAAACCAACATCTAAATTGACCCACCTCCCTGACTGGATCAGTAAATAAAATAGCAGATAAAGGCTTGTTATTTCACGCCCTACTAAGTAAATATAGTGTAATTATCCTTCTATTGCTCTGGTTTAACTCCACTCAGTTCAGGAGGTTAAAGGTGCACAGTGATGTGACAACATGATCCTTGTGATCTTTCTCCTGCAGTGACTTTCTCCCATTTAATTCTTACTCCTCTCCACAGGAAGAATCCTTAAACTGTTATCTGGTAAAAAAAAAAAAAATATATATATATATATATATATATATATATATATATATATATATATATATATATATATATATATATATACACACACACACACATACACACCATTAACGCAAGTACAATACGAAATTAAAGTAACTAGTTAAAAAAAAAAAGAAAATTCTATAAATCTTAGCCATTTTGCACTTCCATTTGCTGCATATATCTCAAACATGCAGTTTTAAAAGAAACATGCGTTACGCTTCCCATGTATTTTAACTTTAAAGACATGGTATGTGGTATTATTTAAGTTAAAGAAAAAGGCACAGAAACTGAGAATTTTCTTGGGTTATCTGTCTGCACTTGTATTTCATGGGTCATTTCACCTTAGCATAGTGTCTTCAGGGTCAAAGCATGTTACTGGCTGAAACCATGTCAGTCAATAGGGGATATAGCTGATTGGTCATTGGCAGAAAAGAAGCCAGTGAAGGGGTGGGGACATTCACTTTCCAGGTGAAATGACCCACAAAAACCATAGCTTCCAAATAGTTTCATTAAACCTAGTGTAGTACCACATATTAATGTTTTAAAATTAAAATGCATGTATGCTATGGCATGTTTCTTTCAAAAACGCACATTTGAGACCTATAAAATGAATAGATCTGCACTGTGAAGACATTTTCTACAATTATCTTAACCATACATTGATTCAATTTTTGTGTTATTTACAGGCTTGTCATTCTCATAAACTATATATATATATATATATATAGAGTGATGATGTGTATGTGCCGAACATTAATATGGAGGCTTTAGGACCCTGGTGATAGCCACGTACACTTCATCATAGCAAAGGTAACACTCGGTTAATTGAATAATGACTGGGTAAATGCTGATCAGATGCAACTGATCAAGTTGGGGAATAAAAAGGTCACAGTTTGTGTGTTCAGTTTGTGTGAAGGGTTGAAGTGTAGAGATAGGAGAAAACTGAACAGTGGAAAGTGTGTTGGACAAAGAAGGATTTTCTGTTAAAGAAACAAAGGTAGGGGGTTTTTAAGTGCTGGATGGTGATTTGGATTAGGTTATTTGTGGAATTGGTTTAAAAGGGAACAGCCTTACCCTGCCCTGTGTTAGATATGACTACTGTTAACCTGTTTAGTTAGTGCCCAAAGAAGGGCTAGGCTTTGTTTTGTTTGTTTTTTAACTCTGTGTACTAATAAACTTAAGCCACAGCGTTTAAAGCGCACTTCCAGTATACCGTGTGTAATTAAAGGGACAGACACCTACCTGAAGAACAACACAGACCTGCTGCAAACGTCTAAATATGTTGATTGATATATATATATATATATATATATATATATATATATATATATATATATATATATATATATATATATATATACACACACACACACACTCAGTATACAAAAATAGCTGTCAATATTATTTTCAAACGCTTGAGGATACTAAATGCTCATTCAAGGACTGTAAAAACACATGTGATGGACCTGAAGTGCTATTTTGTTGGATGTCTAATAAGATTAAATTAATGGATACACAATTAATTGTTTTACCCTATTCTGGCCCTGCATCACTGCTGAGATTAGAAACAACAATGTAAGATTCGGTTTTGAATATATAACAAACAAAACGTGTGGAACTGAAAAAATAAGAAAACAATTAGTAATACAGGTATGTTAATGTAGCATTACTAATTAATTACCAAGTACATGTATAAACTTTCACAAGGTAGATCTAGAGGCTATTTACAAATAATTAATTTGAAAGAATGGTTGTAATTTACTTAATGAAAGCCACCTGGCTAATGACATGCGTCTCATATGCTGCAATAGTAGTTAACATTGGGAGGAGTTAAATGTAGAAAGTCGTGCGTATCTAGGTTCTTCAGGGCATAAAAGGAACTGAGGCATATCACATTTTTACTAATGACTTTGAAGTTTTGAGATCACTGAAGTTATAACGTCAGCATTTTGACAACAGCAGCCTACTATGTTCATAATGAGCAAAAATACAGCTATCTTGTAGTGTAAAATATGCAGTTTTGTCATCCTGTGTATCTCGTAAAACACACACACCCATATATATGGTCCCGTGTTGACAAGCTTTTCATTTAATATATTTGACTGGTTTTATAGACCCCCGATCAGCACTAGCCTTGGACTTCCATGCCTAAAGAAACATTTATTAATTAGATTATCCAAGATTACTGGTAGAGCTAATCAGGGTTTGTAAACTAGCCGTTAGTTAAAAAAACCTCTAATCCCTGGATTATAGTTGTACTGTTGCGGAAATACATTGAAGAAAACCTTCTACCCATAGTTCTGATATAGCCACACTACAGTACATTATGCCAGTGTACACACTGCTTATGTAATATAATGTGCTGCCCTGGCTCAAGTTGACCAAAAAGTCCCATAGGACTTCTTTAAAAATGTATTTTGCATTTAATCCTCTTGCCACTGCTTTATGTAATACCTCAGAAAGCAAAACTACGATTAATGTAAATTCACCATTATGTGCTGGATATGGTGATTTACTGAAATACTTTGGAAATGCTGGTACTTTGAAATCCCTATATTTGGTTACAAAGAAAGTATTGTATATGATGTAAATCCGTGGGTGATGGTAATAAATATCACCAGCTCGACTATTTATCACAAGTTGCTGTTTCATGCACAACCGATTACAAGTGACAAGGACATGTATGTCATCAAATGCACTTACTGTCAATAAATGCAAACATGTGTTTTCCATCATATTCTATAATCTCACAAGCAGAAAAAAAAAAGATTATCAGATAAAGTGCCAATGTACATAAAGGAACCCACCATGTGTTACATCCCATGAAATCTTCATCTTTTATAACTTTCAAATGTGAACAGATTTCTGTTGGTTTCTTTGAACATGGTGGAACAATTATCCTTCATTAATAATTTTCTTTTGTATTTGTTTTAAGCATGGTAACATTTAGGCAACAAGATATATAAATGCTTTTTACTAGCAATCACATTTACGCACACACATCTGCACTCACTGCATCACTATAACTTGAGGCTGGGTTTGTGTAAAAAGTGACCACCTGGTCACCTCCCTCATTCATTTATACTTGTATCTTCCATTGCATATTTGATTTTGAGTCCAGTATGCAAATCTTTCCTCAGGCTAGTCTGTTCTTTTTCATTTGTTTATATTTGTATCAGTTTATTGCAACATATTACAATTTCCTTTTTAATTATCACTTTAACGAACACATTTACTAGGTTTTATATTGCAGATCTCTAACAGTCCCTATTTATTTGAATATCTCCTGTACAACTTGTGCCCTGAAGCAGTGGTATTTTGATCATCTCTGCATGCTGGATTACTGGTACACTGGTGAGTTTAGTCACCATCTTCTTCATTTACTTGGAGTACTGTATATTTTCCATTACAAATGTCATGGATCACCAAACCTTTTTATTGCAAAATTGCCCAAATGTTATCTGTTACAGCATTGTGTCATGTGCCTGTGGCAAATCTTGGCTGATAAAGCCTGTATAAAATAAATGTAATTCATCCAATATAGCATTCCTCCAAAAATCCAAGAATTTCAATTGCTTTACCATACTGCCAGGTAATGTATTTTCTAAACTGCAAAGTCTTTAATTTTTATTTTATATTTTTATATATATTTTTTAAATATTAAATTAAGTGCTACATGCCTAATTCTCTTCTTGCCGTAACCCCCTAATCAGGATGCTCTTCTAGCTTGGGGTGGGGAGGGAGGGAGGTTGACTCTACACAGCAGTACAACTGCACCTGCCAAGTTTGCTATTGTTCCAGCAGTGAGACGAGGAAGTATACTCCCAGGAGACGGTAGCTCTCTACATATACCATTTTTGTTTCACACAACTGAGACAAGAGACTTGCCATTATCAGTTCCATGATCTAAAGAGCCTAAATCAACCAGAGGCTGGAATACACAAATCTCAAAGACACATAAAATGACGATGGAAGAAGGACTGTGATAGTATCCAGAAATACTTAAAGATTGTGTTAAAAATACTTGAGATGAATGTAGCAAAGACTGTGCTGATGAATGGGGAAGAGAAAGCAATGATTAATGTGGATCCACATTAAATGGTGTTCAGTTTCTTTTTGTTTTGGTGAATGTCCTCTGCAGTCTTCAACACTAATACTTTTGAAGTGACACTAGGTTAGTACTAGTGATAGGTCTCAGAGTTGATTTGTACATGTAAAGACTGTATTTGAATGTGCTAAAGTACTGTAGATGCCTGTAAAATATGTATTTTAAAAGTAATGTCTATTTAAATAGCCTTCTTTCATGGTAAATATACAGTAATGTAGGTATTAAACAATTTGTATTGCCATATTACTTTGAATTTAAGACGCACTTCTTAAACCAATTTTCTCAAAAATGGCCTGCGTCTTAAATTTGAGTACAGTATAGTGAGTGATGTGTGTATTAAAATCACCAACAAGTACACAAACCGCAATGTGACTGACTGACTGGCGGCTGAATGGTTCCATAGTAGTTATCCTGCGGAGTGGACGCTCTCCTCCTCGATGTAAACAAAGCAAGCTTTTGCTCAGCGCCCGCCTGTGTAGCTATGGCCGTGGTGCAGTAGCCTTGAATGCTGCATTCTTAAATGGGTGTAGGCTCCCCGGGGTCTCCCCCCACCCAAACAGGACGCCCCGATCAGCTCAGCTCCTGGCAAGCCTTCCTGTTTACTGCAGCAGCAGAGCTGAACCAGCGACAGGGTCCTCCCTGTCACAAAGCATCATTAGCTTCCTGAGGAATTTGAAGAGAAGCTTTCACAATTTCAGCGTTTCGTTATTAGGATCGGTTCTAATCAGACCCCCGTATTTTTCCAGGGTGTGGAATAACTGACGGCACCAGCGGCAATAGCTGCACTGCCCAAGCTGCTTGTCGCAATGCCTCTCAAATAAAAAAATAAATAAAAAAAAAAACTTAAAGCAAAAGTTGCCTGTAGCCCGCCCATCATTGCCGCCGATGTCCCTCAGCACATCTGATCTACAACCAATTCACAAACTTGCGCAGCGTCAGCTGGCCTGTTCTGTCACAATTCAATTTAATTCTGTCTAATCTCGTCCTGCGGGAAAATGACTCTATCATAACGTATTATTGTTGCCATTATTTTTACTGTGCCCCTCACAGGAGTAAGCCATTGGTTAATGACGGGCAAACAGAGGGAGGGACGCTGTTAGACTGAGCTCAATATGCTGCGCTTCCAGGAACGTTTAAATCACACGTGTTCAGTGGCAGTGTCGCTGTGTGATTTTTTTTTCTGTCCGAGCCCCATGTCAACTCAAAAATGTTTAAGGAAGAGCTGTCTAAAGCGACAGCGAAGTGTTCTAGGATTTACCTAATGTTCAGGTAAGCAATGGGTGCACAACAATTTGTTCCCGACACCAACAACAATAATGTGTACTTAGTTGTCAAATACAGTACGAGATTAGACAAAATTTAATTGAGATAGAACGGGCTTAAAATTGCAACGGTGCAATACACAACTCCTTTCATGTCTTCAGTTTATATACATTGCTAATTTTATATTGACATTTCAATTACCATTGCTGTTTTATAATTCAGTGTTATTCCCCCTGTGGCAATGTGCCCCGCCCATTGTATGTTGCGTATGTTAATGTTGGTGTATCGAGATGTGCTGCACGGGATATAAATGGGTGTGTGCAGCACAAGTTATTTAAGATGTAGAATTGTATTATATACTTGTATTTATTTATTTATTTACTTCACTTCACATGCATTTAAAGTATTTAATATGTGAGCACAACGTTGCACATAATTTAATTCACATGCTGGGATTCAAGTGAATAATTAATTGGTAATTGAATCCCGGCACAACAGTATATATAGATGCACGTTTTACTCACTCGGGGTTGTGTGTTCGGTGAGTGGAGAACGGGTGTGGAGAGGAGTAAAGTAAAATAAAGTGAAGTAAAGTAAATTACATTTTTTAGTAGTTTGTACTCACCGTGTTTGTTCGTCCCTGTTTGTTAGTGTCTGTTTGTTTTGTTTGTCTGTTTTATTAGGCCTCAAGTGCCGTGTCCTGTGTTTTGTTCAAACCTTTTTATTTATAATAAACCGGCGCAAGCAAACGCCGTCATCATTTCATCTGTCTGTGTGTTCTTCATTTCCTGGATCTGACGGCACCACTCAGCCAGCCGTGTGACATATTGTGTCCTGCGTGGGATAACGGCGCCTCCAAGCGTCAGACCAGGAGAGGTGTTTTTGTGAAAAAAATAATAATTCTTTCCCCTTTTGAAAAAAAAAAGGGGGAAATGGAAGGCTGGAGAGACGGCTGCCGGAACCTGGAGGACCTCCTCGGGGGCCTCGAGGACCAAGGCTGGTGCCTTGCCTGTGGGGTCTATGGACACACAGTGAAGATCTGCCCCTTCCAAGAGGAGGAGGAGGAACCAGCCCAGTTAGGGAGGCGGAGTAAGAAGAGAAGGGGGAAAGGAAAGCTGCAGTAGCAACAACAGCAACCGCAGCAACAGCAGGTGTGGAGAGAGGTTCCGGAGCATCCACAGCCCAGGAGGGAGGAGATAGAGCCTTTCCCATCCTCTGAGGAGATGCTGGACTGGGTGTCGGACCCAGAGTGGAACTGGGAGGACCTCCCAACGGTTGTTGACCTGCTGTGGGCCAGAGATGGGGAACATTGGGAACACTGGGAACAATACTACTACCCAGTGCCCTTTGTGAACCCGGCAGCCGTGGTAATCAACTACTTGGCTGCCGATATGGGACTTCCCCAGCAGGTTGACTTCCAAGTAGGAGGAGCCACACCTACCTGCACCCTCACTGGGCTCGAGGGAAAATGCCTGCTGTCCCCATCTCCACCAGCAGAGGAAGAATGCCTGCTGGTTTCCCCTTCCGAGGCAGAGCCACACCGGTCCCCTGCAATAGGGGGAGCGCCGCACCAGTCCCCTGCAATAGGGGGAGCGCCGCACCAGTCCCCATGCAATAGGGGGAGCGCCGCACCAGTCCCCATGCAATAGGGGGAGCGCCGCACCAGTCCCCTGCAATAGGGGGAGACTACACGCTGCTCCCACCTTCACCGGCAGGAGCAGAGCAGCAGGAGCTGCCACTACCTCCTTCACCGCCAGGAGCAGAGCAGCAGGAGCTGCCTCTACCTCCGCCACTTCCACCAGCAGAGGGTGAATGCCTGCTGGGTCCACTGCCACCAGCAGAGGGTAAATGCCTGCTGGTATCACTTCCCCGACCGCCATCTTCACCCCCAAGAGGAGAGGAGCAGGAGTTACCTCTGCCTCCATCACCACCAGGGGAAGAGGTGCAGGAGCTGCCTCTCCCTTCACAAGAAAAAGTACCAGGACTTGATGCTGTCATTCCTCAGCAACCACTGCATAGTCTGCTGAGGGGAGCACAGCGGAAAACAGCCCGGCCGCAGCGGCTACGAAGAGGGCCAGCACCGCCGCAGCCACTGCCACAGTGGCCAACCACAGCACCACGACTGGTCAGTTTCGCTGCCGGAGATCGTGGGGGAGGTCAGGAGACCTGCTCCCACTGCAGCACTTTCGCTGCAGGAGATACTGTGGCCGGAGCCCCGGAAGAGGGAGCTGCCAGCTACAAAGAAGGGGGGGCGCCAGGAGACCACCCCCCAAGCAGCCTTTCCGCTGCCAGGACTACCCCAGCTGGAGGAGCCAGACTGGGGACTATTAATGTCTCTGCTGACAGCATTTCCGCTGTCAGCTGGGAAGCTGCTGGAATTGCCACCAGCAGCAGAATGGCAGGAGTGTGCCACCCCGCTGTCAGCACTACTGTTGACAGCCTTACGACCTGGGGGCCCCTTGAAGCCTCCAGTTCTGGCCCAGGACTTTGTGCTGGACTTTTGGGCTTTTAAGGGGGGAGGTGGCTGTTGAGGCCATGTGTGCTGCGCACAAGGGGGGGTACATGTGGCAATGTGCCCCGCCCATGTGTGCATTTCTATATTGTGTATTGCGTGTGTTAATGTTGGTGTATAGAGATGGCTGCACGGGATATAAATGGGTGTGTGCAGCACAAGTTATTTAAGTTAATTAATGTAGAATTGTATTTAGGCATGAGGATGGCACATCACTTCATGTGCATTTAAAGTATTTAATATGTGAGCACGAGGTTGCACATAATTAATTCAAAATAAAATAAATTAAAAACAAAGTAAAGTAAATTAAATTGATAGTTGTTTGTACTCACCGTGTTTGTTCGTCCCTGTTTGTTAGTGTCTGTTCGTTTTGTTTGTCTGTTTTATTTGGCCTCAAGTGCCGTGTCCTGTGTTTTGTTCAAACCTTTTTATTTATAATAAACAGGCGCAAGCAAACGCCTTCATCATTTCATTTAATCTGTCTGTGTGTTCATTTCCTGGATCTGACGGCACCACTCAGCCAGCTGTGTGACACCCCCCCCAAAACACCAACGCTAAAAATGAACACAAAATAGGTAGATAATTAGTCGTTTTGCTCAAATTCTTACACGAAAAAAAAAAAAACTGAGCAAGTAGCTATGGCATGGTTTAAGTAGTGTTATGAAGTGAGTAGAAGAGATAACATAAGTGAACAAAACACAATCTTGAGAAGTGCATCGATTTCTGTTTTCATTTATTTTTGTGTAATACATTCTCACTACCTTACGTAGTTCTGCTTTTTTAACTAGTAAAATGTTACAATGTGTATGCTTAAAAAAAGCATACCATTTTTTTCCTGAATCGAGTGTCCAGCAATGCACCATAACAAAACTGTAAATCCTCTGCAACTGTGAATTTCAAGAACTGTGAAACTATATAGTCTTTCAAATGCAATTATCTAACATGACGTACATCCAGCTGTTTATCATTGTGATGCAGAGCACTGTCCATTGCCTGACTAATTTCTAATTTTTTTTTTTTTTTTTTCTTCAAAGCCATGTTTGTACAGGTTTTGTAACAGCAGTTGGCAAACTACAGTTGCGCAGACACTGCAGACCAACAACTCATTTGACCACTATCGTTATAAAACTCCAGCCATGGTTAAATCTTTAGCCAGTTTGCCTGAAAATCTATCTTTAACTTTCCCTTCACTGACAATTCCCCATTGTATTTTTTTTCATTAGGAATGCTTGTTGTTTTTAAAATTAGATTTTTTTTATACTTTTTTTTGTTTACAATGAACCTATATTTTATTTTTGTAACAATTAGTGTGTAAATCACTCAGAAAACATGGATTTGTGTTTGTTTGAATAACAATTTCATCAATATAATAGGCCCTCTGTGTTTCTTTTTTGTTTTATGAATGAGTATGAAATCGCCTTAGTACCCTTGGGTTGGATTTGTTTTGCCTTTTTGCCCCCTAGAACTGCCTTGGTGCCCCTGAATCTTCACGCCCAACGAAAGGAACATTGCCTTGCCCTTCATGACCTTAACTTCATGGCCTGTTTTTCTACTTGCCAAGGAATACCATAGTTCACAAAATGGAAGAAAAACATGTTTCAGTAATCACAACTGTAAATGAGAAGTAGCACGACTGCAATGCTCTGTGTGACCGCAAATGGCTGCAAACTGCCTCCATACGTCGTTTTCTTACATGAGTAAATGCATCTTTGTAAATGCATTTATTTTATTAATTTATTTATTTATTTTTGGGCTGCGTCTTAAATTTGAGGGTCTTAAATTTGAGGGTCTTAAATTCAAAGGAATATGGTAATCATTTTTGTAATCTGTATATTATATGGAAGTCTGATTTCATATTGGTTATTCGTGGATATTATTTTTTTACAGTTTTATTCTGAACCATATCGGAAATATGCTAGAAACTAGAAAAATGTACACTATAAAAAAAAAAAGAATGTTTCGTGGGGCTCCCGAGTGGCGCATCCAGTAAAAGCACTCGCTAGAGTGCAGGATGCGCTCTATAGCCTGGACGTCGCCAGTTCGAGTCCAGACTATTCCACAGCCGACCGTGGACGGGAGCTCCCAGGGGGCGGCGCTCAATTGGCCGAGCGTCACCCGGGGGGAGGGAGGGTTAGGTCGGCCAGGGTGTCCTCGGCTCACCGCGCAGCAGCGACCCCTGTAGTCTGGCCGGGCGCCTGCGGGCTTGCCTGTAAGCTGCGTTGTCCTCCGACGCTGTAGCTCTGAGGCGGCTGCACGGTGAGTTCGCAGTGTGTAAAGAAGCGGGCGGCTGACGGCACACGCTTCGGAGAACAGCGTGTGTTCATCTTCGCCCCTCCCGAGTCAGCACAGGGGTGGTAGCGGTGAGCTGAGCTTAAAAAATAATTGGGCATTTCAAATTGGGGAGAAAATAATAAAAAAAAACTAATTGGCAAAATTATTTAAAGAAAAAAAAAGAATGTTTCTAATTTATGATCAGTAACACTTACCAAAAACATGAAACAGTGGTGCACCAGTTACAGTAGTATAGTTTGAATAGTGTATTGTTGTTTGCATCTCAGTTCAGACTAAACAATATCACATCTACTAGCAACTTAAACGATTAAACTGACTTGATTAGGTGAGCAAAGCTTGCCTCTTCAAGACTGGTGAACTGTCATATTTATTATGATTTGCTGAAAAACATGATTTTGTTCTAGTGGGGCTTTAAGCTTTTTACAGTGTTTTTGCCAGTCTTCAATCCAGTCCTGGCCTTTTTCAAGTCAGGCACTGTACTTTAGGCAGTCCTCACACAAAGGAAAAAAGATTCAGTGACAGACAACAAAGGAATCATAAACATAAAAGGACCAGTTATTTAAAGTTCTGCAGACTCCTGGAAAAAATCAGCTAAGAAAGGTAGCTGGTTTCTGTTTTGTTCTAGCTTACGAAAGGAAATAATAATATCAGAAAGGAGCAGGTTGTTTAATATACACAAAGGTACTAAAAACACAAATAAAGATATCAATTTGCACCAAATAGTAGGGTGCATTGTTTTATTAGGCACAACACAAAAAGAAGAGTTTAAAATTTAAAAATGTCTGTCATCAATAACAGACCCCAAGATCCTATTACCCAAACCATTATTATTAACATCATTATTTACTGTTGAAGTATTTAACAAATTCTACAGGAGCACAGTTTTTCCACATACCGAGTCATGTTTATTACCCCATATTATCACTGTGAAAGTGCTAAAAAGAGGCACAGTAGTTTAAGCTTGCACCCCATTACTATCCATTAGGCCAATGTCCCAACCCAGTCACAAGAGAAATAAGGTTTCCTTTAGCCTCAAGTGGACTATTTTCCTCATGAGACATACAGTACTAAATTCTTCATCATAATTAGTTGTGTTTTTTGGCTCAAACAAGACCCTGATTTCAATATGTACACAGAATGAACAAACCCTCTCATATCTATAAAGAGAAACCCCTTAAGGCATGGAATAATATACACTTAGAAAACGTTGTGAGGTAGCTTGACACTTTAGTACCGGTCTGTGAGTCGTTAATGCATGTGTTTCACGGCACTATAAATCTATCACCTATTAGTAAAAAAAAGCAATTCACAGTAAAAGGCAGCAAGAAACAAGTTATATTTGTGTTGCATTTGCATTTGAGTCAAGAAAAAAAAAAAAGAAACACACAACATGGGTTGGCCATTTAACAAAGGCCATTCTATTTGAGACATCAGTTCAAAATCTGTCCATAAGAGCTGGAGGAGACTTTTCTTTTTGTTCTACATGTCACTTTTAATACACCTAATTTAGTAATTCCGTGAATTTTTTATAAAAGATTCAACATAAAAAAAATGTCAAGCTTCTCAGTGATGTACAATTTTGTACCAAAATATTATTTACTGCATTTAGGTCCATATTCCAAAAGCACTTTGCTAAATTAAACTCCATTAAAAATTGGCTGCAGAGGCACGACGAAAGGGATTCTTTATCCAACACCTATCATATTAGTTTAACTACATAAACACCAAAAAAAAGTCAAATACTTGCTAAAACAGAAAAGAAAAACACTGTCCACAGTCACCTGTTAGCAGTTCCAAGGCTACTGGTGTTGGTGTTCACTATGATTACACAAGCTGACAAAGGATAATGCCCCTTTAAACAAGATTTTATCTTGTTTCACGGAAACACCTGTCAAAGTTGCTAACAGCATGCATGATGGAGAAGTGTTTTAAACAGTTCAGACAAAGTTGAAAGTAAAGCAGATGGTATTGCAATGTTGCAAAATTCAAAGCAGTACAATTTGTCTGAAGATACCAGTGCAAGAAATACTGTGTTACTGTTAAAGTGTTTAAAACAAAAAAGTATTGAGAACACTAAAAGTAAAAAAAAAAAAAAAAAAAGTCAGTAACATACCACTGATCCTTCAAGAAAAAAAAAAAACACAATACTGGTGTGTTACTAATAAAAGTGTTGAATTTGAGTCAGTGAGCCATTTTTGAAACGATGAAAGTAAAAATTATTTTGGTCGAGTACAATTTTAAATTTAAGCAAACCTGGATTTTAATGCATTCTAAACAGTTTCTAAACTGTGGTTTATGGACTGCCCAGGTATAAATATTATCAATTTGCTTTAAACTAGTTTAGGGAGCAATATAATTATATTCAGACCTATGCAGTTTTGGGGATTCTGGAGCTCACCCGAATCCTCCCCAATTGGTAGAAAGATAAATAGTTTCCTTATGTGTGTCTTCTAGAATCTAAGCTACACTACAGTATACTGGGCCCATTAAACTGCAGGTAAAACACTAAAGTGTATGTATGTGTATGCTGATCAACTTTGTTAATCTCTTTGATGTTCACATTAGAATAACACAAATATACAACCAGAAAAGAAGTTCCACCCATAGCCTCAGTGTTTCACAATGTGCCAATCCGGCTACCTTTTAACTTCTCACAGCATGAGGCTGTAAAGCTGTACAAGCTTTGGTGCCTAAAAAGATTTTATTTTTCCATTTTATTTTTTTGGGGGAAGATGCTTACAATACCTAATTCAGTTTAAACATACATATTTTCCTAACACATAGTTACAACCAACTGTGGGGAAATAGCTCACTGAAGACTAGACTGACAAGAACAGATGATGTTCAATTTGTTAAACAATATGCTTATTTTTAATGAAATATAAATCTTCCTTGAAATCCACAGATTGGAAATAGGGTAACAGTTAAAAGTTTTTTTTTTTTTTTTCTCACATTAAGTAGCATGGAATACAAAATTAACACCATAACCAAATGAATAATTGTGGAGTGGTCACAAATTATACACAGTTAAAATATTACCATTAAAAACAAAGTCTCTCCTGCCGGCTAATCACCATATCAATGGCACATGCCACAACAGAAAAGCACTAGTTTATACGACTGATCATGGTAGATAAACCCCAAATAACAGAGAAATTACCAAATGCTTGACATTTGCTTAACATCCATTATTCTGACACTACTTCAGAATTTCAAAGCCTGAGAGCATGCTTAATCAACATTCATATTCCCCAGTGAGCCACAGGCACCATATTGTGCCCCGCCTAAGCACTGATGAAAACTGCACATTAGCTATTTCCAAAATGTTCGGGGACTGTGAACTGGATCACTGCTGCCTCTTACTTCTGCTCTTGCACTTTCCTTTTCAACACTTCCAAGACAAAAGCATCTGCCAATTTTTACTCAAGGGATGTATGCAAAATTAACTGAATTCAGTTCTAAAGACAGAGAAATCATTACAACCAAATCCATTCATAGGAAAGGGAAAGGCCAAAGAGGCCTCTTGGAGGACAAAAACCTACAGGAATGTATCGCCACTGCACTGGGAGATATAAAAACCATAGTAGCAGACCATTTCCAATTCAAATGTCCGATAGTGCAACTCATGTCACACCCTACAGGCCTAGATGCACCCATTCTGTTTTCATTGTACCCAGCACAGACACTAGACAGGACATGACTGCTAAGCGGGAGGTGCAATATTTGCATGTTATTCAATTGTGAAAGGGTAAAAGTGACAGCACTGTGTCGAATTATTTTCCCTTTAGAACTCAAACTCCGTAGGAGAGGCATAGCTGACAGATGACTCCCCAACATCTGTGTTACGTGCACTTCACAGACGAGAAACCTCGGATCACTGTCATATGCACAAATAAACAGATGACCGGAGTTTTGCTATATCAAGAGCTCTGTGGATTTTAATACCCACTGCCCTGGACCAAGCAAAATTAAAAACACTGCCCCCCACCCCTCCCCTTTAAAAGATTGGAGTAACAGCTGACAGAGCCTTAGTTAAAACCTGATCTTTTGTTCAAAACTAATGTATTTCTATATGCCAGTAGGACAGGTCCAATTAGGTCAAATAATTTTATTCTTGCTATTCAATACTCTTTTCCGGTATGCTGCATTGCAGCTTTGACACAGTGTCAAAAAAGCATTCAATTCATATTGATAACATTTTGGGGGGATAAAATGCAATAAGATAGATAGATAGATAGATAAATAAATAAACAGTAGCAACAACTTTAACATCTCCTTTAAATTGTGGTAACTGAAACAGGGAATTTTTTCTTTCTTTTGTTTAATGTTATTTCAGATCTGGTGATTTCTAATATAAAAGGAGCTCATACCATAACATTCCTAAAATTAGTGAACATTATCATTTTAGGGATGCCACCGGAAAATTAATAGGAAGCTAGTGTTCAGACCGAGTTACATTTAGAAGATTCCAAAATTAAGTCAAACATAGGGTTGGACGATAATGACATTTTCAGTTATCAATTATCGGCTGTAAATTATCACGATAATCATGATTATCGGCTGAAAAAATAACATATGTAAAATGTCTTGGAATTTATCAAATTTAAAGCTATATATACTTAAGCAATATGACAACTGCCTCTACGAGTTTAGAAGAAATAAAACTAGACAATTTTCAAAAAGACCAGCATCTTTAATAAAAGTTACGAAACAATGGTTGGTTACTAAAAAGCACAAATAATATAACCAAATGTTTGTTTGGTAGCTTTCCAACTTTTGAAATATAGGCTACTTATTAAAAAAGTGTTTTTAAAAAAAAAAAAAAATTATAAATTGCGACTCAAAAATATCAGCTTTTCCACACTGCCTACAGACGGGCTTATTACCTTGCGGATCACTTTCTGTCACTCCAAAAAACTGCCACACAGGACTGATCTCTGTTTCTTTTTTCTAAAATCTTTTTGGAAGGTTTGGTAGTTTCTGCAGTTGCCATCGCCATTAGCTCAAACGTTTGCCTTTACTTGGTGAATCTTACGTCACATGTTACAACTTCCCACTACGCAGTGAGCACAGATCATGTGTTACGCCTCACGCACAGTTAAGTCCTGTCTTACTGCTTCAATGCAGAGTTACTGTTACACACAAGCATATTATAGTGGGTAACGGACGATAAAATGATTATCGATTAATTATTTTTCAACGCAATAGAATTATCGATGCAAAAACATTATCGATAATATCATGATAATCGATTATTGTTCCAACCCTAGTCAAACATGCAGTCGAGTCTCAGCTATATTTTACAATGGTCTTCATTTGGATACTATATAGCCTGTCAGTTCCTGTTTTACTTGGCAATGTTTGAAATTGATATACTGAATGTGTATAAACCTATATGGATGGTACATGTTTGTAATTGCATTTGTCTCGCAGGGTAGGCTTACAAGATGGATGAATCCATCTACAGTACATGGATTTTACTGTGTATGTTTTGAACAATGATTTAATAAAAATAAAATCTTACCCCTGCTTCCACTCCCAGATCACCGTTTCATAATGATTAATTTGTTTTTGTGTAAAAATGTGTATTAAATAGATAAATGAGTAGAATACCTTTGGTTCTAATAACTTTATTTATACAACCTGATGTAAAAAATACAATATCTAGTATTAAAGTGCTATGTTCCTTCACTTCTTAACTTTGGGGCTCAGTGTATTCCTAATGTAACAGCCGGTTTTTGACCTATGTGTGGTGCACGCTAAAATAGGGTCAAATATAATTTCATAAATAAGAAATGACATATATACATTTCTGTTGAAAATAATTGGGTATGACCTGTGTAATATTACAGCTAGCTAGTCCAATGCAAGACTGCAATGTACCTACTGTACTACATGGGAGTCACGTATACAAAGACTGTAAGACAATTATGTAAATCCCTTTTATTCAGCTGTATTCTTTCCTTGTGGTTGTTGCAGGATAGATACTAAAACACTTGAGGAAACTGTGGTTAGTGTTTTGAAACAGAATTCTATTTCATTAAATCTACTCAAGCAGATATTAAAGATGCATTTAATATAGTAGGAAATGGTCGGTGGGCACCACCAACTGTGACAGACCAGTTACTGATGAGCTACCGTCGACCAGCCCTCTCAGCAGGATTCTGTGTCTAAGGCTGGTGAAGGACAGTGATAGCTTCCCTTGTGTGTAAGCTCTATTCATCTCCAACGTATTTACTAAATCGCAGGATCCTGTGCAGAAACTCAGTGCTTCAGCACATGCGAACAAATGATGGATGGCCTAGTCAATCCGTTATGTCTTGAAAGCATGATTTCCTGCCATTCCAATCACTAAACCTCTAGAGTCCCCAGAGCTGATCGGACATGGAGAATATATTTAGCAGGCTCTGAAAACAGTAGCAGCTTTTTCTAAAACTGGACTTGTTTAAATGTTGTTTTTAAGAAAAAAAAAACCCTTCCAAAAGGTGTATGACAGAGAACAGAAAAATAAAAAAATCTGGTGCTTGCCAACATAAGGTACAAAACAGCTATTGTACATGTAGATGAAAATAAACAAAACAAAAAAAATTGCCAGTTTTCTACAAATAATCGCTGCCACAAGTCAGTGAAGCGATTGATTAAAACATTCCAGAAAGCAAAAATAGTTACTACCAAAATATAATGCCACAAGTTAATTGTGATAATTCTACTATAGTAGCTTGTCCCAAAAAAATAGAAAAGTGCAATCAAATAAATTGTGCCGTTAGCCAGCTTTTAATGAAATTAAATTAAAATCATGTACCACAAAGTACATTACACAAAAAACACCAAAAACTATTTTACACAAAATGAAAATGTCCTATTTGCACTCCCTTGCATGTTTTTTATTTGATACATTTAAAGTTAATTTGAACAATCACAATAAATATATTTTAGGTTTATCCCTTCCTAAAAATGAAGTTGTTAAATGAAAATTATTTTACTAACATTTTATTGAAATAAAAAGAAACTAAGTGGATGCATAATTTTGCAATACTATATTATGTGTTTCAACTGTGTCCATAAGTGTCATCACTTGCATGTTTTTCAAAATCAAGAAATGTCTCATTGACATAAAAAAACAAACGACATGATATTTATTGGGGCTGTGTTCAGCGGTTCGTCAGGTGGCATTCACGCGCTGTGTTTTTTTTTTGTTTTTTCCCCTCTTAACAGAAACCATTTAACAATGCATGAATACTATAAATCCCACCTTAATTGTCACTCACGTGCAAAATGCGATCTTTTGATTTGTATAACGCATATTACTAAAATCAAATAAACAAGTTGCTATGGTGACGTAACCAGTAAATTATGCAAATTAGTACCACTGAAGGTTCAAACCATCCTTCGGTAATGTGTCCCGAACCTTCAAATGTCAAAATATACCCTTCGTTGCAGCCCTAATATTTATTGATATTCACAGATAGGCTATTCTCACATTGGAAGTCATTTTGGTGAACAAAGCATTATGTAAATGGAGGCATCGTACAATGGCTGCTGTAAACATGAAACAAAATGTGAAAAACCACGTGGTCTGAATCAGTGATGAGGCCTGAGGTTAATGAAACAGTTCATTTTTCAACAATATTGGGAATGAAACATAAATAATATCAGGAGGATAGAGCTGTGTACCCAATACAGAAAAATAATATAAAAGTGTACAGTCTCTGTATAACAGAGACCTAAAAAAAGTCATGTGACCAGAATATAGAAACCATATTGATTTGAGGTCAAGGGAACTAACACTTTTAAATGCAGTTTGTGAGCAAATCATGTTTCTATGTCCCTTCCTGCATAATGCCCCGGCATTGAAAATATGAAGTCTGCATCTCAAATGCTGTATACGATATAAACAGTTTAAAAGAAGTCCCCTCAGTAACAGGCAATTCGCTTTTAGATTAAAAAGTGCTATTTATCCACATTGTCATTTACCCCCCCTAACTTTTAAGTAGGGCTTTGCAGATAAGGCCGCTACAGAACAGACGCAATTTTACAAGAGAAAATGTGCAGCAGTGACAATTAATAGAACCTACACTTTTGATAAATATCTTTCACAACACAGGCGACACGACAGGTGACTCGGGGGTGACACCAGGATGACGCGAAATAAACAGGATTGAATCCTATTTTTTTGCGATTTTGTTGCATTACTAGGGAATTGAGCAATCAAAGAACAGCTTCAATGTATGGTGTCCACCAAGGTGAAGCAGTATCCAAAATGACATGGGTGAAAAAAAAATACTTGCTGTGGAAAAATACACAGAGCTTTATGACAAAGATCATCGCAAATATAAAGAAAGAGGTGAAAGTTAATATATGGGAGTCCATTTCGATGGAACTGGATAAGCCTGGTATGTGTGATTTACTGCCATATATGTTGAAATTCCATCACAGATAACGCTCATAATTTTCACATCATGCTGATGAATATGTACCAGTCTTGATCACAGTTTAGTCAATAGCTATTTTTAATAGATTTATATCTGGCAGTTTTGAAATCTGTGGCATTGCATCTGTGTCAACCGAGTAATTTCCATTAACATATTTGTTTTTTTTGTTTAAATTATTTCCTGATTTTCATTTTGCTTCTTTCCTTAGAAATGTGTCACCCCTGCAGTGAATTGTGGGACTGTAGTCCTGGGCAGGATGTAGTTAACCTTTTGATTAAACTAGACAAAGAAATACATTTCCCAGAATTCAACAGGGCTAAGGAAAGGTTATGTGTACTTGAAGAACAAGTGGCATTTGCTACTGTAGTTTCACAACATTGGTACAGCAATACAAACGTCAGTGCCTCATGAGAAATGAAAAGTCGGCCTCCAATCGCTTTTAAATCATTCAATGCATAAATAAATTGCCATTGAAAGTACTCAACTCTATAGCCGAGGGAAAGGCAGCTTTTCTTGTTAGATTAACACATTAATGAATAGGTTTATTCGGTTTAAAAAAAAACACCTGTCGTCAACAACAACAGCAAAAAAAACATGTTAAAAGAGAATTACTCAGAAAATCTGAGATTAATGCACAGCCCAACTTTGGAGTACATAACATACTACAATCAAATAGAGATTCTCTCTACCATGCATTAGAAAAATAAAACTGGCTATGCTCACATGATTTTGGTTGAGTTTATCTGGGAGAACAAATTAGGAGCCACAAAAAAGTGATGCATTGATGTTTGGTATTTTACTTAATTATTGATACGTTAAAGCATTAGCCAAAATCCTCTGGCTAGAACTACTTTTTACTGAAATCGACTGACTGACATGGTCCAAACCTTAAAATTACAGTAGAAATTTATATAAATATCCATGTTGTGTCACATATAATTAACATCCTCACCTTGTAGACTACAATGTAACCAGTAGGGTATGTTGTTTTTTTTTTTTCTTCCGAATACTGTAGATCTTTACTTAAAGTAGTAGACATTGCTTAAAAAACGACCTAGGCCAAAAACAGAAATGATATTACAGACGTACGATATGCAAACTATATATTTTTTTTTTAAAAGATAATTAATATTCTTATTGACAGACAACACTGTAATTTCTAACATTCTCGTAGGTGCAAGGCAACCACCTCACCGCGACTGTGTAAAGAGTGACGAAATATGCGTTATTTACAATTTTACACTACTGTTCAGAAAACGGTCCCTATACGCAGTGGTTTACATAGTGTAGGATTCTTACTGGCAGAAACAGTAGAACTACAGACTGGTTAATAGTGGTGTAAATAAGGAGGGGATTACAGCAATTACATTTTTACAGCAGTGGTGTAAATAGCTTCCACAGACGCTCTGCAATTAATGGAACCATTTGCACAAAATACATGATTTATTGAGTACCTCCAAAATTATTGGTATTGGTAACACACACACACACACACACACAGCCTTACCTGGAAAACTTTTCTTTAAGCATTTTCATGCACTGCCTGGTAGGTCTGAGGTGCTCCATATATTTAGCTAGTTCTTGATATTCCGCTCGAACCAGTTTCATTTTACCTTATATATAAAAATCAGTAAATACGTAATTATAAAAATTTATTTGTTTATCCTCCAGCTCGTACGTAAATAAACGTCAAATCAAAAGCTATGTCTCCGGTAATCCCCGCGTTTTACAAAGGCATCCCCTTGTTAACAAAACTGAATTTTACAGACAAGCACAGTCATCCCAAATGAGTTAGTTTAAATAACAACACTGATCGTTCCTCTCTCCTCTCTCTTCCTTCTTCTTTCTTCCTGTTTACATTACATGGGCCTGCACTCCAGCAATTCAATAACACATTACCTTTTAACGCAATACAGTCATAACAAGGACCTTTCTTTAAAATATTCTGCTTGCTGTTAATTCAAATATTAATTTGGAATTGTTGTACATGTAACCCAGGAATTCATTTGGCACGGTTAACCCTAAATAACTTCCTTATATTTTCCCGCGGACAAGTTGAATCAGGCATGGCATAGCAACAGTAACAGCAAAGCTGATTTGATGGAAACAGAGAACGTCAGTATTGTGAAATGCGATTGGGACAGAGGAGGCTCAGTCAGTGCAGAAAAATCTCTGCATTCACAACGTGGAGAGCAGCATGCTAGCATTCTGTATTGTTTAAAGTTTGTAATTTAAATGGTGCGAATTGATTAGGAATGTGCTTGAAACTGTGTTCTTACAGTCAGCCGTCAGTGAACTTGTGAAGTTAATGTTGATAATTGGGTATTTTAGTTATGTTTTGTTATTACTATAATAATAAGAAGAAGAAGAATTATACAGTATATATTTAGTTTAATTCACAGTTTTGAGTAGTTTGTTTTTGTCAGTCGTCATTTACGATTATTTTTTATTATTATTATTATTACAGTTTATGAAACCTCTAATTTCTGTGTTTTTCAAGATACAGAAATCAAATACTAAAGATTTACATCATACCATAAGTGTTACAATTTACAATCCCCTGATTTGAATCCATACTTTATTAAACCTAACAGTCATCTAGTCTTTTGGGCTTTTCAATATACTGTAATTAAGGCTTAAAACTGTTGTTGATAACCAAGGAAACTATGTAAGCAATAAGGCACGACAGGGTGTGTGATATACTCTAATATCACCACGCCCCGGGTGCGTTGCAAGTCACAAGGCGAAGCCAAGTGGCTTCAACTGCCCTTGGCAGGGTGATACCGTGCACTCTGTTTATAAGAATTACTGATATACGAATCAACCGCATATAGTTATCAAAACCACTGGGACAAAATCATTCCTATACTAACCATGCTAAAATACTGTAAGAAGCAAGCAATCCGCTTAGAAGAATCATTTCGGGTCAAACTGACTACATGTAATATGATACTGTATGAAGTGCAATGAGATGTACAACCAATAAAGCAGTATTTGAATTATAATTTGATCACATCTCACGTGATTAGACACGTACACAGCATTTGCAGTATAATCCCTGGTCCACAGGGGCTCCCAGTAGAAAAAAAGCAAGTCGTGCAGTTTATGTATGTCGACATGGCAGGAAAAAGAAAGATGCGCGACTGCTTGTACAGGTATTTTTTGTGTTCTCTGTTAGTGAAAATTTGTTTCAATAAAGTGAATACACATTCATTGACTGCATACTGAGTACAGCACTGTTATTGTGTGAAATGCATGCAGAGGAAGGGGGATTGTGTAGCGGGGGTGGGGGGGGGAGCTTTGTATCTCCGCTTAGTGAAAAACTGAGATTTGCATCGCAACTGAAAAAAAGCAAGCCATAGATGCATAAATGCAGTGGTAGTCCTGACAGTAAAATACTGTACTCTAATGTCATTTTAAAAGGCCATTACATGTAACACCACACGGCAGTTAAACTAGGCGCCCTCACAAGACGATCGCTTCTCAAATATACTGTAGTAAAACAGGATTCTGCAGTCTTGAGTAAACATAATCATAATCATGTAACAAGTTGCTTACACACAAGGACTTGTTTTGATTTATTGTCCTCAGTGATAGAGCACCATTGACATTTGTATACTGTATTTAAACTGCTGATGTACACTTTTGCTAATTGTAATTATATCGGTCCGCTTTTAAAAATCAACAGCTTATAAGAATCAATAATGGATATCTACCAGTGATTTGCCCCCTTTTGAAAAGAAGTGCCAACCCATGGTGATATGCTATAATATCAACACCCCCATGTGACCTGTTTTGACCAATCAGGAAAGAGTATTTAAAATACCCATTTTATAATTGACAATAAACAACATCAAACCTGTCAAAGGAATTGTTGCTTATTTCATACCTGTGACTGGAATAGATCAAAGCCGACAGTGCTTTTGGAATTGATTGGTTTAAGATCTTCACTCATTGCAGTTATTTTGTTACCCTTGTGTCTCAGCTTTTTCCCTTGAAGTCCTACTGGTTGCAGAAGCATATGGGAAAACAATTCAAACCACAAGCGATCTTTTCCAATCTTGCTGAGCTGCGTATAGTAGTGATCCACTCTACTTAGGTTGCACACAAAGTTAAAATAAACCTGTGATATGTGTCACACACTTTTGTACAATTCTTATGCAAATGAATCCCTGACATGTATTATATATATATATATATATATATATATATATATATATATATATATATATATATATATATATATATATATCTATCCAACATCTCCTTTTGGCTAGTCTGTTGCCCCAAAATGTCTGTTGCCCCATGTGGCAAAGTGCCCCGCCCCTGTGTGCATTTGTGTGATCTGTGTTGTATGTTGGATGTTGCGTGTGTTAATGTCGGTGTATAGATTGGTACACGGGATATAAACGGGTCTGTGTTTCACGTGTATTTAAAAAGTGTAGATTTGTATTTAGGCACGAGGAGAGCACAAATCACTTCACGTGCTGGTTAAATGTAATATGTGAGCACGGGGTTGCACAGAATTAATTCACGTGCTGGGATTCAAGTGAATAATTAATTAGTAATTGAATCCCAGCACAATAGTATATATAGACGCACATTTCTTGCACTCAGGGTTGGGTGTTCGGAAGAGGAGAACGGGTGAGAGAGAGGAGAGTTAAAATCATTAGAAGTAAATATAATAGTTGTTTGTTCTCACCGTGTTTGTTTGTCTCCGTGCACCGTTTGTTTAGTGTTAGTCCGTTTTGTCTGTCTCTTTATTTTGGCGCAAGTGCCGTGTCCTGTTTTGTGTACCGTTTAAAACCTTTTTATTTGTTAATAAACGCTGAGTGCAGCCATTGCACTCAGCTCATCATCACCACCGTCTCTGTCTGTGTATTCCTGTCTGGTCTGACGCCACCCACTCTGGCCGTCTTTGTGACACCCCAAAATGAATTAGAGGTGGTATTGAATGGTCACTTATACTTGAAGTTTAAATGGAATGTGATTTGTTGATAGCAAAACAAAAGGTATGTTTTTTATGTATCAATAGAATTCATTCAGAACATTTTAATACTCTAGTACTGGCATTGGCACAAAAAAACAGGACCGGATTTAAGAAGGATAATCACTTTTGCAAACAGGTGTGTGTACATTCATAGGAGCACAGTATCTTTGGGAAACTCCTAAAAAGAAAACACTTGAAGACACACAAAGAACAGTCTGAAAGGGCTAAACGCTATACATGTAAGTTGTCACAACATTGTTTGTATATAAAAGTTTATTGAAATAAAGTTAAATCCTAGCTCATCAGAATCTTTAGTAAATTCTCGGCAACAACTGCTGTTGATAACTAGCAGTCATTTGGAGTAGTGAAACAGGTTTGTAACATCTTTGACTACAAAGGTATTTTGAAAAACTATTCAACGTGTTGTAATTGTTTCCTTCTTTAGAGAGCTAACTTCCAGAAATACCTGAAGAGTGTGATTTCAATATTTGAAATAGTTGGAGCAGATTTTACAATATTAAAAAAAAAAAAAAAAAAAAAAACAATACATTAAAAAAGACTGCTGAATCTTTTTTTTTTTTTACTTAGTGAACTAGATGTAAAATTTATTACAAAAGTAGGAACCATATCAAATAATAAAACAAAAACAAAAAACATTGGTGTTTCGTCAAATAAATGATTAAGGGTTTACGTTAAGAGCTCTTAAACTACATGCACATAAAACAAACTTAACATGGTGGTAAATGGTTTGTGAATATGGACATACTTGTACACTTCTCTTTCTTATTTTGTTCAAAAATATAAAACTGGTAACTTTTTCTATTATAAGAGAAAACCAAAAGACATATATACTTCCGTAACTAGTTCTTGGAATCTTGAAAAACTAAATATATATATGTGTACTAAGTGTGCCTTAGCAAAGAAAGAAAACAAATGTCTTGATGTACTGAATATCCACTTTCGGCATTTCAAATGTCTGCATGTTAAAGGTTACACTCAAAATGCCCAGGGCCTAATGGCAACTTTAAATAGTTATTTGAGAATAATAAACACCGTTAATGCAATTTGTGGAAGGTTTTTAAGGTTTCACTATAATTTAACATACCTGGAAGGATTCATATCTTTCAAGAGATATAATCAAACAATATATTTTATGCGTGTTACCCAGTAGCCAGTTATTCAAAATCTCAGGGCTGAAATTAATTTTCTAGTCAAGAAGATTATATAACCCACTTTTGAGACCAGCCATCTGTCTGTCTGTTGTTTAATAGTTGTTACTGTACTTTAATAAGGGGGTAATCAGTACATTAAAACAAAAAAAAATCATAAAAACAACCGATTGCATATTCAGTAAGTCAGTTTCAGAAGTTTCAACAAATGAACTGTAAATATTTTTGTTTTTAAATGTATTCATCCTTTGCTATATTCCAAAATGAATAATTGTGTTTAGCTTCATACTGTTTAATCACGGTTAAAAGGTACTGTAGCATTCATTTGTTTGATGTTTGTTTAATAAATACATGTTCTGAAAGACCAGCTGCACATTCTTTGGTAAAATCAATTTGAAGAACAGATTTCGAATGCTATCAACCAGTTTGCATGGCATGTGGTCAGTATTTCCTCACTTGGGGCAGATTAGTCATAAATCCTCCTGCAGATCAATACTTTTTATTTTAGTGCTGTGTCTTTTGTAATTACACCTGGTTTATTGTAGAAATAAACAGCCATTTTAAGGGCTTCTGTTTTCCGAACAAATCCTATGTTCACATGATTATAATACTGAAGAAGAAGAAAAAAGTTTATTTTATTATTTTACTAGGAAATAGCCCATTAAATTCAGCACATTTACAATGGAGTACCGAGAGGGAAAGCAGAATAAAAAATGATTTGTGGAAAAAGTGAATAAAAATAAATAAACAAACATACTGTTTATTGCACTTACCATTACAATAACAACCACTCTTAATTTGTATGGAATCATAACATCACATCTTGACCTCCACAAGAAGAGGTAAATGGTTCTAAGCCATTTCATTCTGTAGTGGGAGCTTGCTGCTGGCACATTTATTTGTCTATAAAGAAAAGCGAAGATGTTCCAAAGAAGGCTGTGAAACCTTGTTTACAGCTTTCAGTTTACTAATTGCTGTCCATATACATGTGAAAACATGCTTTTGCAATTTAATGGGGGTTTTTTTTTATATGTATGTGTTGCCTATTGGCTTCAGAGTGCTTCCCAGGCAGTCTGTAAATAGAATGGTGATATAGATAGTGTCGTTCACAAGCTGTGTAGCCTACCGGTGGGATATTCATTTACAAAGGATTTTCTGATATTTAAGAAAAAATGGTACATGGCTTCCTGGGTTTTTTATACACATGTACAATTAAATCTGAAAACAGTTCTATTACAGAACTTCTCATACAAAAAAAAATATACATTTTTTTGTAAAAAGATAGATTTTTGGTATGACTGTAAAAATAATAGAATTCTCCAGCTAATGAAAATCAGTTTTCAAAACTAGCGAAGCATTAACAAATGAGATTATGTATGGGGACATTAAGTTTAAATATAATGTTTTCTTTTTCCTCTCCATGGTTATATACATGCATACTAGTCCTATTAGCTGGATGGAATGTTATTTCATCAGGTTGTGTTATCTTTAATACAATAGTACTGATTTCATACAATTTCCGTATTGCATCCCAAACATGTGTGTGTGTGTGTGTGTGTGTGTATATATATATGTGTGTATACATATATGTGTGTGTGTGTATATATATAGTTATACTCTGCTTCATATATAATCCAACTCATCATTGAAGTAGCTTCAAGGAGCTGCAAGCTTCTCTATGACTGTTTCTTATCTGTATGGTTTTGACAAGGACCAGTTTCACGGTGAATATTTTACCAATACTTGCATATAAACATAAAAAGGCCTTTGAGATCTACTGGGAATCAAAATACATGAAATACTGAAACCAGTATTTTTTTATTTGATGCAAGTAATCAGCAGGAAATGCCTGCAGTATTAGTAGAGTATCACATTCGTACTTTTGGAAATCGTTTAGTAACAGCATGGCTGCATATAAATCCTGTATCCATATTTTACACAGGAAGACAAGACCCATGTGTTTTGCAGAAGCTTCTAAAGCTGTTTCTTTCATTTATTTTATTAGCCTTTAATGAATGTAATTAGAAGGCAAGTAATTAAATGCAATTGTGCTCAGTATGTTCCTGTTGTAAATTGCCCTAAACAATGTGCATGGTGTGAACAAATTTGAGGGATTAATAGAGGATAGATAATGTTTTTGGATTGTATTTCACACTAAACGGCCGCACAGAGAAACAAAGAATCTGGTGCAGTGTCATTAATCTTAGTCAACTGGCAGCACTCATGTAATTTGCATGACTGAGGCCGTGGCACATGCTGTAGTTAGACTGGGTGCTGGATGAGTCAGAGTTCTTCTCCTGTTCAAGTTGTGTCAGTCAAGAATAACCTTATAAAACCTTGTCTTTGTAAATGAAAGGGCACTCCAAATACTTATTTACACCAGGCAATAATGACTTTGGCATATATCAACATTTGTTAAAAGTCTTACATTCTAAAACCATACACAACCTCAGATATTGTATGTAAATATAAATAATAGTAAATGGCTTTTGAATAAAACACAGGCTTTATTTGAAATGTTATCATATGAAATATGGGTGTTTTGTGTACAAATGTTTTATGTTATATACTATATTAATTATGTAACCTTGTTTTCCATTCTATCTACCTATCTGTCTATATCTATCTATAGATAGATAGATTTATGTATATATGTTACAGTTAAGGTGTATATGTTTGCTTTAGTCTTATTTTTGTTATATAAATATGCTTGTAAGAATATTCAACACAACAAAATATTTATCAGTGTGTAATGTTCATTTTAAAGATCTAGAAGTATTTGAAAAATAAAATACTGTAATGTTATATGGTAGTATGTTAATTTTCAATTAATTTGACCCTGAAATTTGAGAGTTTGATGTGACTGCCCCTTAGTTAAAAAACAAACAAAAAACGACAATTTTTCCGTATCCTATTCTCAGGTTTATTTCAGGCCAGCACTCTTCCATTATGTGCATTTCAGAGTGTGCAGTGCACTGGCATATACAAACTAGTTTAGGCAGAAAATAATTGAGTTTCCTAAGTAGTCATATATTATAGTTAAAATTAGGTAAAATACAAGAGCTTTAATCTCCCAGCAGTTTCTTGAACTGAATTCTAATTATTCATGTATTGACTTTTAAGGGAAATTATTTTAATGGCTTTTTAATTCAATGAATCTGTACTTTCCAGTGAGAACATATTTATAAATGAATAAATGCATTCACGAAGTCCGCAGTGCACGCTGTGTTTTGCTTTCCATTTCTAATATCCTGGAGGCACTTTGCTCATTATCAAATATTGTTTGATGTCTTTGTTTCATGATGATTAACTGTGGTCACCAAACACTGGCCTAGATTGTTTAAAATTAAATTTCCATCTGAAGCATTAGAATAGTGTTTGTCTGAAAGACCTATATTTCTTTATGTTGGTTATTTCTCATTTTAGAATTCAACATAATGTACACATAGCAATGATACTTCTCTGGTGCATATATATATATATATATATATATATTTTTTTTTTTTCTGCATAGACCCATAGTGGTCAGTCTCAATGTTATATAGATAGTTTCAGCTACATTTGCAACAACAAAAAGATATATAATTATCAAGTAAGACAGATACTATACATATGTAATCTGTGCAGATTCTGGTAGACCGCAATGAACAGATTTATTGACAGGGGTGTGCTAATAAATTGACATTAAATAATACTTTTTTGATTGCAGTTAATAATAAAATTGGATTGCAGTTTATAAATGTGAGTGAATTGAGTAAAACAGGACAAACTTCAGCTGGGAACCTATATAATAATTAAAGGTTATCCTTGTGAATCTATATAAAAAAAAATCTAAAGACTTTTTATGAAAATAATCAACAAAGACAGCAGCCAATTCCTTGCAAAATGGCACATCCTTGGAAAAAGATATAAACCCAGGTTATATTTTAAAAAGCTAAAGTGTATCATGATATTAGCATAATTGGCAAACAAATGGACACCCAGCCCAGTCAAAAACATATTGTATTGTTGACATACCTTATTGTTTCAGGCATAAAGACCTTTTATTGACATTATCTTTTGGAATTATAAAAAAAGAAAAACACTTATCACCAAGCAAAAACTAACAGAACCATTGTTTGCAGCCTTGTTTAAACACATTCTGTACGCAAGGTGAGAGACAAGAAGGTAAATGAAAGGTTATACATTGGCCAAGCAAATCTGGTAGCATGAGGTAATATCATTTATGTTACACAGTTTAAAAAGTATAGCCAAGCTACAAAGTTGTCCAAATTCATCGTTCCCTTTTGTCCTGTGTAAAAAAAAAAAAAAAAAAAAAAAGTAAATGCCATTTGCTCTTATTGGCTTTTATACTGATACATTATACACAGACCTTGTGAGGGAATGTTTTCCTACATTTCAAGTGTTTGGAATGTGTGACTAATAATTTTACTTATGTATTAATAATGCCGACATTCAAGTCAGTTATGTTCTTTTTGGCAGTGTACAAGGTTTTGTTTAAAGAAGGTTTTAATTGTTGATGAAAAAGAAATGTTCAGTGTATGTGCTTGGTTGCTATAGAAACATGGTTACACTGTTGTGTTTCATGACAATTTTATCTTATGTTGCGGTAAAGGGAGGTACTAACTCTTGTTCACCACCTAAAAATAACTTTTTTCTCTCAAACCCGAGAAAATTAAAACTGTAATTATTTGCCCTGGAGAGCACAAACTATAAAAAATATATTTTTCTGCATAGCCTTCCATGTTTTTATTTTTATTTTTATGATTTACTGTTGAGTTGTACATATATCTGCCTTACGGAGACTTTCTTAATTAAGCTCTTGTTTTATTTGTAATCTTTCAAAATGGCAAAGATAATTCTGGGCATACTACTGTATGTAAATGTGTGCTATAATTGAATATGAAATAAAATGTATACCACATTGAAAATATGTAGTATATTTTTAAAAAAAAAACAAAAAAAAAAAAAAAAACTTTGGGTTCACATTTCAATTGATGATGTTAATACCAGTTCACTGTTCTGTATTATGAGCAAATACACTGTCAAATCCTTTGTAAAGCAGTCAAAGAGCTATTTCAGAGTTCTTTTATTATTTCAGAGTGCAACAAAGAAAGTCTTTTGTTCAATGCTTGCAGCACACATTCTCCTTTTATGACTTACTACTGTCCCCTAGTGGCAATTGATCCTCTGGGTGCTCTGCTAATGGAAGCATTACATACTGGCAGTGTTGATTTCTGTGTGTCTCAATGGTTATCATTCGCAAACATTTAAAACATGATTTGTTACATTGGCTATCACTTGGGTTTAAAGCAGTAATTACTATATACATTTCTGTTTCCTCAGTGTTCACCTTTCAAGGAAACTCAAATTGTGTAAACAAAAACAGGAACCTAATGTTGCGTGCTCATTGTGTTTCTTAACTAGAGTCAATATTATACTGTTTTCCGAATGGCACACCGAAACTGCTATGAGAATGTTATCAGATCTATGGAACCAGTTCTACTGATAACCATGTTAACATGTTAGTATAATGATCTGGGCAGACCTTATGCTAATTCAAACAGAGGCTGTATTAACCAGCTTTTAATATCGTAGCCACTGCGATATTGATTTGGAAACTCTATGGACATTTTAAATAGTGGTAAGTTAGTTTTGTATAATCAGGAAATCAGTGTTTTGGCAAACATTATTTTACAATATACTGTAAAAAATAATCACATGTCTCTATTAACAATACTAAATTACAATCAAACTGTTAATGTAAGTGTTTCTATTCAGTATGTCCTACAGATTTCAGTGCATTGAGCTTGAAATCTGTCATAAATTGCTCTTTTCAATATATTTTGTGTTCAAAGCACACCTTGAAATCCTTATCTGCTTGTACGTTATCATTTTTCACTTTTCTAACTAATGTTTTTGTTTTATTGAATATCTCTCCATGTCATTGCTTTGTTTTTTCAGTTTTCTGAAATTGTACAATAAAATTCTATAACATTTTGATGTATGCATTTTGTGTAGAACGAACACATATTCTGCATACAATTTAAAAACTATAAACAGAATAATTAACTAAAGATCACACCTGTGCTTTTTATAATAATACTATTAGGAAAGAAAGATAGGAAAATATCAATTAATCTTTCTTTTAAAGTTCATTAGAAGAAATCCACATTTTAAACATGCTAAACTTTCACTATTTCATTACATACATCACTATTAATCCGCTTAGTGTTATAATAACAATATATTGTAGTTGAAAACGATTTTACTGGGTGTCACTGTATGATTAATATTTAAATAAATATATGTAGTGTGATCAGCCACAAATTAACACTTTAACAATTGTGTAAACAGAGCAAGGAGTCATTATCACTTCAAGATATACCAAGATATAAAACTGAGGAAAAAAATGTGACAGCAGCCATTTTGCACCACTGTAGAATATTTTCAAGGCACTGCATATTACATAAGTCAATGAAATAATCATAGGTGGCGTGTATAAGAGACTTGGGAAGACTAAACCTCCCCAAAATAAATTGCCCAAACCCTCACAAGAAATTGTTCTGATCAACATAAAAAATATTTGTGATCGAAGAAGATCGATTTTTATTTTCCCACAAGTGCGCAAAGCAGGTCTAACAAACATATTTCTCATTTCCCTGCTGTGCAACCGCCAGACCGCTAGGGCAGCTGGGATATCAAAATCAACACTGTAGTACAGATACAGGATTTAGTTGCATTTCAATGTCATTGGAGGAGACAATGCTTGGCTGGTTTAACGTCAATTCTTGTGAGAATTTGATAACTGAACATACTACTTCGACTGTTTGAATAAATGCCACCTATCAGAACACTGTTTGTGGTGCCAGATTATGAATGTTTCTGAAGTTTTTTCTTTAGATTTTTCCAGTCCTTCACTCCATTTTCAGTGAACTTCTGAAAAAGCGTCTGCAAGGAAAGTAGAAAACCGCATCTGCCTGCTTACTGTACTCTAAATATGAAAACGTATTTTAATATTCTGATGAAAATTAATGTTTTTGCTTACCAAAGACAGTTTTCGAATACACAGGTGAACAAGGCTATGACGGCCCTGTTGCAGTATCACCAAGGTCCAAAATACAGGATTTAGTTGCATTTCAATGTCATTTGAGGAGACAAAATGATTTTAACGTCCATTCTTGCCGCCAATCTGAGTTCCATGTAGATATTCGAAAGTTTACAGTAAGAGTGGAGTTATTTTTGTTTGCAAATACCTTATGAAATACGTTGAATGCCCCTTGATTATAAGTATGATAGTAAGTGCATGTTTAGAAGCTTAATAATTGATTTAAATTGGTGTGAAGTGATGGAAATGGTGTTCGAAATTGGTGTAGGTAATGTAGGACTGCAGAACAGGTTAATGGATTTAAAGGTTTTAAAAAAACAGTGCAACATGTTATCCTTACTGTTTTTCTAATTTGCTTGAATAGGCATAACATCTTTTAAAGTACAAGCTAGTGCTATGTTAAACTTTATTTATTTGGCCGCCTTATGTTGAAAAAAAACAATGTCAAATATATATGTAGCATCCCTGAGTGGTTTCGAGGTCTGTTTTGTGCTATAAAAAGATTTTTCTAGCTAGTACAACACCCACATTGAACACATATTTAATGTAGATACTGGTACTTGATATAAGAGCATACTTTTTAACATTTATTAACCTTTTTTAAATCTATTCTGACACTCAATGTTTAATTTAGAACCAAACCACCCACATAGCAGGTTTGTTCCTGCTCATTTAGCTATTAGATATGTTAGACTACCACAAATATATCATGATAACTCCAATGTTGTCTTGTCTGACTACTTCCCTACCAATGCAATGACGTAAGTTAAAGATAAAGTTTCATGATAATGAAGGAGGGTGCTACATATTAATCTCTGCTTTAACTAAGTAAACTTTAAACAAGCCCAAACAGTTTTCTTCGGTACTTGCACTTAGCTCTGTTTTAGCCATGCTCCCAAAATCCAGAAACACAAACAGAGCACTCAGTAAAATCCCTTTATTGGAATGTTAAAAATCCCTTGGGGTGTTAGAATATTTTTTAGCAGAGTGCTGTACCTGGGGAAAACCTGACCAACTCGCCTTGGCCTGTGTGTGAACTGTTCTCAACAAGTACCAGAACAAATGCTACAGTCATTAATATGAAGTCTTTTTGACACTACATTTTTTCAGCAATTCACATTTTTCACATAAATAAAGCTTAAGTTCTCAACACTCCCATTAACTTAAATTATTAACCTGTTCAGTAACTGATGTGTTTTTTTCAGTGATGCATTCATTTCATGGGATGGAAAAAACTCTACTAATGTTTACATGTTAAAATCCCTTGTCAGTCCAGTGGTAAAAAGAGATGAATGAGTTAACTTGGGATAATTTGAATTTAACGCTTGTGGGTTGTTCAAACTAATATAATTCATCCGGTGGCTTTTTCTTCCTTACAGTCATGCGATTTTGTTTTCAATGAAAATGTATATTTGAAATTTGGTTATTTCTATTTTTTTATATGATTTTTTTTCTTCAAATATATTTTAAACAATACAGCAGTTCAACAGCCTTGGAAAAATAAGATTCCTGATATTTTTGTTTTCTAATAATGAACTCTAACCATTATTATGATTAATTTCTTAGCAGACACCCTTATCCAGGGTGACTTACAATTGTTACAAGTTATCACATTATTTTTACATACAATTACCCCTTTATACAGTTGGGTTTTTACTGGAGCAATCTAGGTAAAGTACCTTGCTCAAGGGTACAGCAGCAGTGTCCCCACCTGGGATTGAACCAGCAACCCTTCGGTCAAAAGTCCAGAGCCCTAACCACTACTCCACATTTAGGCTGTAGTTGATAAACACAAACCCTGACAGAACAGCAGAGACTACTTTTTATTTTTTGTTCCCTTTTGTGTTTGTATCTTGTTGAGATTGAGGTACAGTGTGATTCCCATCTGTGCTGTTATTTGATTGGAGCAGATCGAAGGTTGCATCAAAACATAAAAACTCCAGAACAGTACCATTGGGCAACAATTGAAAGAACCATTTGTTGGACAGTATAAAACATAAAAGCCACAATGCACACTCATTTTTGTCCATCTCCAAAAGACAAACCAAAACAAAGGAAATACAGAAAAAGGGAATAAAACAGAAGCCCTGTTTATACTCTTCATGTTCAGTGTAATGTGGCTATTTAATCAACTAATGCATGTTTATCACATTCCTAAGATTATAATTTACTGACAAAATACAATATTGTGTCAAAGCTTTTCTCAGGCAATTCTCTGAAACAAAGTTTATTCAGCAACGGTATTTTGAGGACTCTTGAATGACAGTGTTCCCACAGGAGTGCTTCTGTGCTAAACTGAAGTTAAGAAAATGTGTCTTTCTAAGTACTGTTGGAACCAAAAGCACCCATTAAATTGCATGGGTAATAAAGTTACTCAGTGCATTCCCCTGCCTTCACTGCCTCTTTCAGTACATCTTGAACAAAGTGTATTTTTCACAGGGCTTGGTGTTTAATTAGTAATTCTCCCTGATTTTACTTACAAACTTGCATCATGTTAGAAAGGTAAACAGACAGTTTTAGTTAAACATTGTTAATCATAAATAAAGCATACAGTATCTATGTGGTAGTGTTTTAATGTGGTAAAGTTTCAGGTTGGATGATTTTAGGATTCAAGTTTGGGTTTGTAACCTCTTGTGGATATTCACTTCATATAAGTTGAAATAAAGCCTGTAGCTGTCATTTACCGTGGCAATAGCCCTTGTTAATCTTTATAATCTTCATGGTATAGTTAATAGTTGTTTTTAAAGCCACACAGCTTTCTTCTTCTTTTAAAAAATGTGTGCAATTTATTGCAGCAGTGGCTAGATTTATAACTAGACGAGTTACAGAGAAGCATTACTGGCACCAAGGGACACCGAATTACTGTTTATGATCAGTCAGAGAATGGCTAAGCAGATGATAAAGCACTTGCCAGCATTTGTCCAACCTTTCTCTGTCATGTTTTTTTGTGGATGTCCTTCTAATGCCAGAACAGGAAAAGGGGCTTGTGTATTATTGCCTGCTGCTTATTGTACAAATGATACTACAGAAGAACTGCTCCAGGGTTTTGAAAAACTTTTGTATAAACTGCTGCTTGAGTAAATAGGATTGTATTCTCACCTGTGTTGATTCTAATACTGTAGGTTGAGGTTACTTGTGATGAAGGGATACTGTTGTAGTTTTAGTAATACAAGGGGACTAAAAACACAATTCCGTTTATAAAACTAGCCAATTTAAAATGCTTATTTAACGAGTAACACTGTAGTTTTTGGACTTGTTATACATAATTTGTTGTCAATGTGTTGTAAACTATGTTAAAAGGACTCTCCCTTTTTCTCAAACACATATATTGTAATTTGTTCATTGGAATTTGTTAAATACTGTTACCGCCTCAGAGAATGCGCCTTTGAGTCCTGTGGCCGTGGTATGTCTGTGGGTGGGTTTGACAGTCGGTTTGCTTCTCATTGCTGTCACACAGTCTTTGTTTGGGTATTTTGCATGTCCCTGTGCATAAACCAGCCCTAACGACAACCAGCCACACTGCAGTTGAACATTAGTTGTAGATTTTTAGAATTTAAAAAGAATTGGTGTAGAAAAAAAAAATACCAGAATGAAATGTTTATGCCATGTAGCCCCTGTAAATACTGTATATAACAGTGTAATTACTTTGTAACACAACATGCTGTTGTAATAAACCTTTAAAACACCTAAAGGTGTATACCTATTTCTGGATGCTTACAGTAAATGTGACCAATAATAAACTTGGTTATACACAGTTATGTTAACGAATTAAACCTATCCCAACACTGTGAGTCAGTTAAATCATCTAATCCCGGAGGGGAAGGGGGATAAGGTGTTTGGATTCCCTTGATATGCTTGTCAGTGTTGCCATTCTTTAAGCACCTCTGCATGGTATTTAGTATTCCAATCGCTAAGCATATGTTGATGTCATGTTTTTATTTTTCTCCCAAGGCAATGTCTTCCTAACTCATAACAACAAAGAAAAAAACAAAACAGTTTGAACTACTTTCATGAACCATGTAACAAGTCCCCACCCATGACATTTCCTGTAACCTTCTAGGCTAATATTAAACTATTACCAGAAATTCACCTTGATAATATCAATTCTACCTGATTAATGCTGTGTAATTATTTATGTTTCCCGGACTAAGACTGAAATAAATCAATAATCAAAACAAACCTTGAAATATTTTTTCCTTACTTTGCTCAACAATGATGTAGCTGTTTTCCCATCCTGTTTTTTAACCTAATCATTTTCCATTATAAAACAGGATCATAATTACCTGTGTTTCCCATTCCATCATAAATAAGATTTATTAAACTGAATATGCATTTCACACCGTTTATCCTTAATTAAACATGTCCATAAATAAGCAAATGCTAACACTCAACAGTGAAGTAGTTCAACTAAATCATGGCAGTTGCTCATTTATCACTGCCCTAACTAGACAATATGAAGTGACAGTAAGCCATTGTTTTATATGCATTAGGATTTCCTTCTTAAACAAATACAATCGACGTGGTGTGTTTCCAGAGAGAGCACAGCAGCTCTAACAGTGGCTTCAGTTTTGTCTTGTCTTCATCCCAGCCTGAGGATTAATCCCTGTGATGGTGCAAAAGAAATACAAAAAATAAAATAAAATGTATGTTTGAGGTCAAAGTGCCTGCTGTCTTTTGGGATATGCATTACATTAGTGTCATTTTTGGCTTCCTGATGTTAATCAAAACCAACACCATAAAGTGTTAGTTAGCTAATTTGTGTATTATTGCCAATGTTATCATTAATTATGTGGTTGTGAGGAAAGAGAGGATTAATGAGATGTCACAGGTAATTTACACCAATCAAGCTCTCAGTACATTAACTAAACAAAAAGTGTGGAGGATTACCGTGGTCATCAGGACAGTCCTTGTGCAATCACAAAATCAGAGTTGCCCATGACATTATATTTTGCCTCCACTCTGTTGTGTTTATTTGATGTATTTTACAAAAAATAAAATTAAAAAAAGGAGGTGGCCAACTGGATGTCACATATTAGTCTGTGCTTATTCATATAATTGATTGTCCTGGTTTATATACAATAGCACTAACAAGATTTGTACACAGCTGCCAGATATACATTTTCAGACAAGTTACTTCAGCGCTGCAGGACTGATTTTATGGTTTTGGAACCACTCTGTTGTTATTGAACTGAAGGCAATATCAGCTCTGATTCCTAAAGGGGAATGCACACACACACACACGCACACACACACACACACACACACACATATATATATATATATATATGCGAGTCGTATTGAGTGTATATTCATTTTGTTACTCATACAGTATTTAAACATGTCTTTTAAATCAGACATGTTCACATTTAGAAAATACACTTTTGATTTCAGTTTCTTTATGACAAGCATCTAGGCTCAGTGTGTTTTTTTTAATAATAATATTGAAGTTTATATTGTTATCAATAGAATCAGACAGGTAAAAGAAATACAATCATACAACCTGTTTAAAGAATATCTGGATTGAACAGTTCATAATACAATCTGTCTTTGCTCAGTCTACTCTAAATACATGCACACCACTGACACGCAACCCACATTTACAGTGCAATGGAATATCCACGCAATGCACACATGGCTTTCAGTGGAGCATTTCAACTGAACTTGCTGACAGGTGTCCCCAGACATCAAGCTTACCATTTGAAACTCAAGTAATTAAATTTAGCTTCAGCAGAGCAAAGAACACTACTCCCCCAGAACAAAAGAATAAAAGAGCATTGTCTTCTTTTGCAAATGCTTAACAATAACCTAGAAATATTTTATATAACAGATTTAATATGAAAAAGTGACAAATAATATCATACATTTCAAAGCTGTGCACACGTTTTTGTTCCAGACATTTTCTTTGGAGATACAGCTACCTCTTTTCTCATAATTACAAGCTAAACACAAATGTTGAATTGAAAGTTTGTTACTCATTTTCCAAGGCATTTTTCAAAGTGTTTAAACAGTGTAACATTGTCTGGGTGGCACTCTTTTCTGTATGATCCCGTGACCTTATCACTGTGTTTGTGATAAGTGGCTTTAAGGCTACGATTAGTTTCACAAACAAATTAACTTTTTAGGGACACACAAAAGGATTATCTCCAGTTGTGTCATTCATCTTGTGTACCAAAGAGATTAGCAGCAGTTTTTGTTTTTATTCTGTTATTCACAAAAAGTATGTAAATAATTGGGTCAAATAACTTGTTCAGTCATGGAGTCGAAATGCTGGCAGGTTTGACAAACGACCCAAGAATAGTGATTATAACAATCTATTTGCTCGCCAAGTGGGTATTGAATTGAGAAGATTCCAAGGATAACAGGTAAAAGATGTTTGCTTTTCAATTCTAGCGCAGTTTGAAATGTATTGGGGCAGTGCTTTTGTTGCAGAGGAAGTGCCAAGTCCCATCACACTGGGCTTCTGACAAATTAGGAGGAGAGCCGTTATCAGAAAACCCATATGGTAAGGGAAAATAGTAAAGACATGGTATCCCTTCCTATGGAAGTTTTGAAGGTTAGATAGTATTTTAATAGAAAAAAATATATCTTAAACTTAAGATGGTATCAGGTAGACTTGTATCAGGTAGATATTTAAATGATATGACTTCTTTAAATGATTTTACTCCGATAATATTATTTACATGAAGGAAATGCAATTTTAAAATATAGTTTTATCAGCATCTGTAAATTACTACAAGTGTACCTTCACTTTAGGGCAATTCATACAACATCACATTCAGTACATTACATTCAGTATATTGCCCATACTATGTGCTCACAGGTAGGCTACAGTTTGACAGCAGCATTGGTCTGGGTTTGTCTGTCCATCATAGTTAACGTGTTAGTTAACATGTTGGTTAATCTTTATAATCTTTATAAGCTCTATTCACTGTTGACCTGAATGAAATGCAGCCTGCTGCTTTCCCTGAACCGAATTTAGCATAATGTGTGTACAGTACGGTATATGTACAGTACAGTATTTCTTTTGTGTTAGTACTACATGCTGTGGTTTGCTAAAGATTTTCTTCAGGATAATACACTAACATTATAATAGTATCCCAATAGAATTTGTTATAACTTTTTTGTAAGGTTCCAAGCAACACTTAAGCAGAACCTAAAACAGATCATTACTATTTCAAGGGGAGCCTAGTGGCCCTGAATAAAAAATGAATGCCTCTAGGGTAAAATGACCATTACCGTTTGTTTTTTATGAACAGCTGCCATACAAATATATCTTTGTTTTCCTTTCAGAGACCACCTGCAGCTTGAATTCCTAAGTGTATGAAAATACAATGTGTTTCAGTGCAAAGTAAAGCAAAAAGCAAAAAAAAAAACTGCTGTCACAAATCTAATCAAAAAAGTATTTTTTTTTATAACTTTTAATATTAGTAACTGAAAATGAAAAGCGTGAGTTAATAATTTGCCTTTTAAATGAACAACAGCTATTGAACATGATTTTCAGACAAGTGATAAATAGGCTTTTATTCATATACTTAAACCAAAAAAAAAATTAAAAAAAAATCCTGGTTAGATATGATTATAAAGGCAAAAAAAAGTTTCAAGAAGTCATTTGTAAGGGCGACAGCTACCAATTAACCAGCTCCATTAAAAGGGGAGAGAGGTGGGTCTGAAGAAATCTATTTGTGCCGCATCAAACCAGCCTTTCCTTTTCTTTCTCGTGATTTGAGTCATTTTTCCACTGAAAACTTTTGGCATCAATTTAAAGCATAACGACTACTTACTGCACTAAAAGGATCATAAAGTCAATCATGTGGATAAAATTACTTAGCAATTTAGTCAGCTTTCTTTATTTCACATGACGGTTTAGGGTGTTCTACTCAGAGGAGCATTCATTCTTTTGTCATCATGGCATGTCATTGAAGAGAGATGCAAATGATAAATGATTCTTTGTGAATTTTAATATCAAGCCCACCTTCCTAGACTCCCCTCCTTCCTTGAAAGGTACAGCTATTTACAGTCGCAAGGCAGAATAGAGGAATCAGGAGCTAGATTGGCAGCATCTTATGGATATAAAGAACATTCCATATCTTACTGACATCAGGAATTGCCAGAGATCACAGACTGGTTTGGCAGTCAATTTCCAGGCACATGTTTTGTCCATTTTCCTAGCACTGATTTTACAGAGCACACTGGTCACTGGTGGATGAGTGTTGTAAATGTAGTTTAAAGGGAGGAACCAGATTTGAATATGCAGTATTGAACTTCCATTCAATTTCTATACAGCTAGTACGTTTATCAATTTTATAACGATTGATGGTACATGTTTTGGAGGAGAAATGGTTACTGTAAGGGGAATGGAACAAGACATTACCTTGTTACAATCTAATTGAGAAATCTTTCCTTTTAAAAGAAGTTCATAAGATTAAGTAAAACAATGAAAAAGTAACCTAGGGGTAAAATTCAATTAATACAGCACAGCTACAGGACTCTGTTGTATGGCTGTATTCAATCAACTTTAATTAACCCACCTCTGCATTAGCAAAACTATCAAAATCTACAGTTCTAAAATACCTTGATATAGAACAGAATTATGAAGTTGTATACTAGTCACAAAATATCTGACAGTATTAGAATTTGGAACTACACTTAAAAACAAATGAGTGCTTGAATAGTGGATCTCCAGCACCAGACTGTCAAATAAAATCTGAACTTAATCTATGATTAAAGGTACAGCAGCTATTAAATTGATTTGGGGGTAACATTTATTACAGTACATGCTGACTTAGTACTAATTTTATATTAATTTAGCCCTTGTTAAAGGTTTTTTTTTTTTTTTTTTTTAAGTAAAAGTGTGCTGTCATCACTTGTGTTTATGAACCACTGAACAAAAGCTGAGATAAAAACATAAAATAAATAGTTTCAGTGTAAATGTTTATCAGATCGGCATAGGTGTTAAGTGCTAAGAGATGAGATTAACTGATTAGCAGTTACTGTAAACCATAAAGTATGAAATTCAATTCTCTAATTGTGGAGTGATGTACATATCTGTGACATAGGTTTTGCTGTGAATACGTTTATTCCAAAATATTTTCCATGCTGTCATCGTGTTTTAAAGGAAAATGGCACTACTAGAGCCTTACATGAATCTGTTAAATCCAGTACATATTTTCTTACATACTTTCATACCCAGTTTTAAAAAGTACTTCTGATGGAACAAATTCTGATGGATACTAGACAGCATTTCGAGACATTTGTTACAGGCTGAAATTTAGTGTTTTCTTGCATGGAAGACTTGATGTGAACATACCGACTCATATTGGCTGCACGCCAAGCTAGGCTGAGGTTGAAAATATATTGTAAAAAGAAACTGTTGACATTATTTAAAGGGTGAACTGTAAGTCCATGTCTCCTGGGTATGTAATTCAAAAACTACTAGATGTAAACAAATCTATGAGGAAAACAGACTTCTAATAATATAGTATGGCATAAAGTAAAATTATAGGCCCTACACATTAGGCAAGAGATGTGTTTAGTCATAGGTTTAGCCTACAGTAAAATGTTGAAGCTCAAAATAAATGTGTGTATATATGTGTGTATATATACTGTATATGTATGGTGCTTACACTATAATATATAGTGCGTATATATATATATATATATATATATATATATATATATATATATATAGATATATATATATATATGCTTGTGCTTGCTGTACAATATCAATTTATAACATGGCAATAGTGTGATGTGTAAACCTTTTAAGAAAGGACACTTTAAATTGCAGTTATTTAGTTTTTCTATGTAAAAAGTTTTCATTTCATAAATGTTTCTTTTTTTTTTATCTCTCCCTGTATTGGTGTCAACATGCCTCTATGACCAGTTTTGGATGAAGATAGTAAAATATTAAAAACATATGCCATCCCAAGTGCTTAGTGTGGTTATATGTTAAGAGATAAAAATCAGTTCATGGGCTGTCAGAGCCTGTTTCAGCGAGCTCAGTGTTGCTAAAACAATGTTAATGTTCTCAAATAGGAACAGCAATGGGAAACACCTGTGAGTAAAATTTGAAAATTATGTTGGATTTGAAACTGCAAGAATGTAAACAAATCTGGTTCAAGTAGGTGAAGCGGGATTACTGTATTCACTAGGTGATGAAAAGTGCAAGTGTGTGGAATTTGGTTACAGTTATGACTCATTTATAGCACTGTAAACATGAAACAGGAACTCAGCTCATTTACCTTAGTAAATATTCACATTTTTATAAAGATATTTAAACAACATCAGAAAGACCATTTGTTTAGATACCAGCATCCTGTTTTTATAACTTTATAAATAATTCACATAGTTTATGAAATACTGAGTGTATATATGTACTGTATGTACAATATATACTGTATATGATTGGGATACCATTAAAATGCCATTACAATGACAATTTATTGCCCTGAAGAAACAATAGCATGTCAGTACAGCAATTGTAACACAAAATATTTTAAACAGATATTGCACATTTTAAGTTGAAATGTCTTCATTCATCCATTTCTTCTTAATACAGCACAACTGCATTCACATTGTAGTGCAACTGCATTGCCTTTGAAGATAATTTTGGAGGTAGTCAGGTGTTCTAGAATGGTCTTAAAATTGAAACAAGAAATCATATTCATTGACAGAGAAACATGAAACATAAAACAATAAAAAGCCTTACTCTTGGTAATTGGTTTCTATGAGCAGAAAAATAAAATACTAGAACTCCATGGCTATATCTCAGTCAAAATGTAAATAATTATGCATGGAACTATATGTTACTGTGGTAGGGAAAATAGCATGTTTTCTTTCTTTTTTTTAACATGTTCATGCATGAGGATAAAATGGGTTCATTGCTTTTTTCAAATCAAGACAAGCAAGGAGGGTAATGAATGTGAAATGATAATTCATTCCATGTTTTAGTATTTATTAGACAGCTGTGGTAACTTAAAAGGTTTCTCATTCTGATCCTCTAAACATAATGCATTTGTGCAGAACAAAACTGGAGTCTTATCCAAAGCCAATGTTTCCTACAGTGACTAATAGTTGTTTTTTGTGCCTAAGTTATCTTGCTTTAACTCATCAAATATAGTCTCTGTGGCTCATGTATATTTGTGGTACACTTGTATGCTATCAGTATATTTTGCAGTATCTCACATCTGTTGGGGATTGCGTATTAAATACTGTACAGTATCTTATATTCTGTCAAATAGCATAGTAAAACTGTATCTCTTTTATATTTGTTTCCCTCCTTTTTGACACATCAGTAATTTGAAAATCATTCCATAACTTCAGGGTGCAGGTGCCAAAACTTTTGTGACAAGGTAATAACTCTATACAATTTTTTTGCATATGTATTTAAACTCATAGAACTGGCAGGATTTTTTTTTTCTCTCAGCAAGCAAAATTAATTACTGTATGTTTTATTTTATGAACGTGTCAGGTTGAAATGATGAATAGCTAGTAATATCAAGAGATTATAGACGTAGTGCAAGACAGTGCATTAATAGATATGGAGACACCACATCCTCACATCTGTGAGCCACCAGGAAGATGAATCTATTGCAGCATATTTGTTATTAACTTACTTGGGGAACATTTTCAGCCACAATGTCATTACTAGTAGTGAGTGCATAATAGAAGTGAACTTTAAAAAGGTCTTTATAATTACAGTCAGAAACCGATAAGATTACATATTGGTTTGTACACTCCACCCTCATTATACCGCTGTCCCTTGGGAGAGAAGCATTTCATGTGGTATAATGAGGTGCGTTATAATGAAGGTCATCTTAATAGGATTTAATGTGGTTGGGATCCAAGGTATTGGATGTGGTGTAGCATTCTAATGAGGATGGCAGTTTCAGAAAGTCCTAATTTATTAATCCCCGTCTACATTTACATTTATGCACATGATTTTACACCCTGCACTACTTTTTTATGAAATAGATAGACTACAGTTTTTGTTATTAACTAGTAGATATCCTGAAGATCCTTGATCTTGATTGTTTATGATTTGCTAAGGTTTCATTATTGCTCATTTTTGGGTGGAAAAACACAGTAATACCTTATTAACAGTTATTACATGACAAGGGTTAACCTGCTATTCATTTCAATGGAAGATCTTATGTCATAGTCAGTATATCAGCAAAATCATACAGTTGAGGATCTGGTTAAGAGGCAAAACTGCATGAAAATACCCACACACTAGTGTTGGACCAATAATCGATTTCTGTAATATTTTGTCTCAATTAATTATTGCACTGATAAACTTGTACCAATAATATAATCTGACAGTTATCTCAAATTAAGAAGCACCACTGCTACCGAGTGGTTTTGTTCTTCTCTCTTTCTACACCCTACATGTATGGGGTTTGTATAAGGATATTCTGGAGGGTGTTAAAGTTCCAATTCACTGAATTGGACATGGGAAAAAGGATCCCTCTATTTGGGGAAAGAAGAGTCATGTGTCTTTATTTTAGAAAGCCAGCAAACAAAAAGTAGCCAAAAAAACCCCTAAAAACTAGGGAGAAAGTCACAATTAATTTAACATACATTTCAGATGCCTAAATATATTAAAAAAAACCTGGAAACATTGTGTAGCTCTTTTGTTAAGTACTCCTTATCAGATGGTGGTCACTTATCTAGCAGAAGTTTATATCGGCACTAAAAATAAATGAAAAACATGTATGCAAAACATCTAGATTTTGACATGTAACACAATAATAACAATTTCTACATTAAGAAAATAAATACTCTTCCCTACTACACTAACAGATCTCTCTATGAAATCCAAAATTGTGTATATTAAATGCAGGAATAAGTAAGCACATGGCAAACATCAAAAAAAGCCTGCTGCCCCACCTCCCCCAGTGATATCTAGATCCACATCTGAGTTTTGATGCTAACCAGAGTTGGAATATTTTGACTTTTTTACAGTCATTACCATACTTACATCATCCCATATGGATGTCGTCCCAACAATACTTGGCATTACTCAACATAGCTCAGTACTGGTACATGGTTTTAGAAAGATTACATTCATGTTCAGATACTGTACAGCAACACAGATACAAAATAAATAAAATCATAATTGGTATGAGAACAGTTTTATTTCATGTGATACATTTTTTTATCCTTTCGTTATTCAGAGCACCTTATCCACATTGTGACCATAACATTCAGTTAATTCGATATCTTCCCTTTTAAAAGTATAAATGTAGTAAATGTGCAAGGTAATTCTGCAGTTTACCATACTTTAAAATGTATTTACTAAGCTCTTCTGCTTTTCCATTATTGGCTAAACTTTTACACTTTAATTTATTTTAAACACAGATAAAGGCATTGATTAAATCAAATATATAGCTCCCCCTTAACATTGTTCTGGTTTATAGAGACATGTTATTTGGCTTCATCTATATCAGAAATACCATTTAAGAAATCATTTGTTTCAATTCAGGCTGCGTAAGGCTGATCTCAGCTATGATTATGATCCCAGAACCTAGACATTTCAGATGTCAGATTCATGTTTAAAGTCCCAGCTCTGAATGGATCTTTTGAAATATATTGTAGTAGTCTTATGGCAGTTCCTTGACTGACAGTAAAAAAAAGAAAGCTGTCTTTTGAGTGTTCAACATCTGATCATAGAACTTCAGAGGCCACATTAAAGTGGAAGGTTTAAAGGTGATAAAAAGGAAGGCATCGATTGTAATTCTGTAGATAAGCGAGTCGCCTTCTATCCAGAGGCCATATCCCCTTTATTGCATCTGGCAGCAAATTAAGGTGAGTAAAAAAGACAGAAAATTAAACCCCGGGCAAAAATTGTATTCAGCTCCTACCTCACTAGCTTCCAGAATACTGACATTATTCTTTGATTTTAGATTAGATATCCTGATGAGGATGACCATAAATGAGCTATAGAGCAATAAAGGAAGAAAAAAAAACAGCAGTTCATAAAAGGGGCAGTTTTAAGTTTGGTTTATGCATCTGCTGTTTTACCTTCATTGATTTCTAGAGATGATTACCGTTTTTATTCATAGAGAAACAATTTGATTTAGCCCTAAATTTAGTGGAATGCTTACGCTGACTAGAAGTAAGTTGGGGCCTGTCGGAAACTATTAAAATTGTGTGTCAGCAAGAATGATTATATCAAGCTAGGACTATATATAGAGAGAGAGGCTTTAAACTAATTGGAAGATGGAATAGTAAAAATATGCACAGTCCATTCCTATTAAGTCTTGCCAGTAATGATGTATGACATTAATCTTTGTTCCATAGCAGCAGTATAGTGCACTTATTGTGGACAGAAAGTATTGACAGAAGAGATGGGCCAGCTAGCTTGGATTTAAATCAGGCTTCTGTAACTCAAACTGTTTATTTTCATGCTAGGTTTCCAAATAAAAATAATTTATCTTTCGTACCAGTGCCGAATTTTCATACCATGTGATTCCATCATATTCTTACCTATGTTGTCATATTACTACAAACTCCTGTATAGTAAGCATTGATCCCCGGGGAGAGATTGATTAGAGCAGAGGTTTATCCTATCCATCGCCAAAAGTGATACACCTAATGGATAAGCTTGAAAGATCAGCACAAAAGCATCTTGAATCCTACCTCTTTAGGCAGAGTTTCTGATGTGACATATGGTATGTGATCTTGTACGGGAAATAATCTGGGCAAAGCAAATGTTCACAGGAATTCAAATATTTTCCAAATGGTTAAAAAAACAAAACCCTGACAAACTCCCTCGATGCATTTGCATAAAACATTAAGCTGAACAAAATGATTATACCTGACAAGCGGAACTCTACGAAGAAGTGTGCCTGTGGCAGTAAGTTACTTGTAGGTTGTGCAATCAATTCCTCGTCAAGCTACCGTTTCATGATCAGCTTTGTACGCTCTGTCATACTGCTGAATGATTAATCTATGCCTTGTTTTTATTCTCTACCCTTCCCCAAATTTAATAAACTTCCCCTAAATTCAGTTATACAGCTCGGCAAGGAAGGGACATTATGATGCAAATGCTAAAATTGATGCCAACCAGATAGCATTTCATGCAGGTTCTATAATTTATGCCATTATAATTTTACATGATTTTGCAAAAATTGTCTATAATGTGATTAAATGAATATTTAGATGATCTTACCCCAACACTTAGTACAAGAAAAAAACTGCCTTAGCCTGGTGTGGTATTATTATTCCTTCAATGAAACAAAAATAAAAAAATAAATTTTAAAAAATATATATGCCTGGAAATATTCACAAAATCATTCGAGCATTTATTTCATAAGGACTATCACTAGGTTATTTGAAAAAGCAGCTGAGTATCAGCACATTACGATTTTAATATCCTACCATAATATCAACAGTAAGCACTAGAAGAATCTTGATCGTTACCAGAATGCTAAAGGGCAGGTCATAGATTAAAAAGAAATCAGATTCTTGAATAGCCTACTTTGTGCAAACAACTCACAATATGCATATTTTTTTGTTGAATACTTGCAAAGTGAAAACTTAAAAAATGAGTGCTGATAAGAAACTGACAGTGACAATTGCAGCAGCTGACGCTGTCATATTTAAGTTTTCAAAGGAAGAACCACACTGATCATCAGGGCTTTTTCTGTGCTGTATTATATTATTTGAATAATCTAAATAGCAGTGGATCTCAGCACCCTTTAACTCGACATTATTCCCGCTGGTGGTCTCTCACTAGGGAGCTATATGGGATAATCCATGAGCGTTTTGGGAGTACTGGAACGTTTAGGGAGTTCTGTAGGATTACTGAATAACCGATGAGCCCCCAAAGGTGGAACGTAGGTTGTTTACAGCCATCTCATGAGTGAAACAACCACAGCACTGCAGACAATTCGAAATTCATTTAGAGAATGACTTTGTGTTGAGCAAGCTTTGCACCTCCTTAGAAAGGCATGATAGATTTTAAAAGGAGAGCTGGTTAAAAAAAAAAAAAGTGGAATATAAACCAAATGTACTTCAATCAAGGTTTTATTGCAATTAGAAACAAGACCTGTTAGATATTCTATATGAGACGGAACACTCTAATGGAGCTTCCTGATTGGTTAATGGAAGTTCAGAATGGTCAGTTTAATGAAAGAGAGTGGTCTGTAACACTTTCCCCTCTTATCTATGTCTTTTTAAAACTGCAAGATAGCAGCACATAATTACAACCTATAAACCCATCATAACATTTCAAAACTCACAAAGATATCTTCTAATGGTTATGTGGTTTAATTATGTGCCCTTAAAGAGTGAATGTTTTATTCCATCAATGTGTATTTGGTATTTGGTGTGCCTGTGTTGGAAGTGATTGTCTTCGTAAATGCCCTTCTGTTGAGAACCAGTTTTAGCAATCTTTATTGCTACCCCTTAACATTGCAGTCATAACTGAACTACAGCAAGATGATTCTTCAATCAACCCTTAAACACGCAGTAGATATTATGCAAAATGGCAAATGAAAACCCAGAATGTGTTCTATATTACAGTAGGTTGTTTTTCACTTTTTCTCCATACTGAATCTGAACAGTTTTACTGAGAAGGGCTATAATAACATACCCAGCGACATGAAATGTAGTCACAACCCCAGCAATGTCAAAAGCAATCTGCACCTGTACTTGGAAGTATATTTAATAAGTAAGTTCGATTGATGTAAGAAATTTAAGAGATGCTGTGGCAATGTGCCCCGCCCCTGTGTGCATTCCTGTATTATATGTTACGTGTTGTGTGTAAATGTTGGTGTATAGTCACTGGTACACGGGATATAAATGGGTGTGTGCAGCACAAGTATTTAAAATGTATAATTGTAGTTAGGCACGAGGATTGCACATCACTTCACGTGCAGATAAAATGTGTATAATGTGTGTCACGGGATTGCACTTAATTAATTCACGTGCAGTTGAACCGAGATGCCAATTGAATGATTGACTAGCAATCGAGTCTCGGTACAACTGCATAAAAACAGCATTTTTCACTCACTCGGGGTTGGGTGTTCAGGGCGAAAGAACGGGAGAGAGAGAGAAGGTAAAGAGAAGAATAAGTATAATAATATTAATAATAATAAGTGTTTCTCACCGTGTTTGTTCGTCCCTGTTTGTTAGTGTCTGTCCGTTTTGTTTGTCTCTTTATTGTGGCGTGAAGTGCTGTGTCCTGTTTTGTGTTACAACCTTTTTATTTTCTGTTCTGTCTGTTAATTATTAAATGCTGAGCGCCACCCACTGCAGCCGTCTTTGTCACAGATGCCCATGGAAAATATATACACACTTTTAAATACCCACTAAACCGATGCGCTCTGTGAATGCATATGTTGTCTTCCAGTGGTGTTGTACAATTGCAAGCTTGGCCTGGGGGAAAAAAAATGCTGGAAAGGTTCTGTAAATCATATTGAAACATTTTTAGGTTGAATCTGTCAGTGAGTCACTTGTAGCCTATTGGTTTGCAGAAATAACTACAAAAGCCAGAAGAGCTTAACTAATTGGGACAAGTTGTCCCTTGGTAACAGTTCGTACAAGCTGCAATAACTTGGGCACTATGAACTGCTTTACTGATAACATTTTTGGGGAACATAATATGAACTTGAATGCATGTTCCATAGTACCGGTACCTTAAAAATGGTGCAGTAATACAGGCTTTTCTGATATATCTCGTGACTATGGAGAAATGACTACCGGTCCTGTGTTTCTGTTGAAAACGCTTGGTGCTCAGTGTTCAGTGCTATGGTTAAACACAATTGATTTTGAGATATCTAAACAATTATCTACTTGCAATCATATATCAACAGCTATTATGCTGTTTGTTATCCTTAGTTTATCATTTGATGAATACGCTATTGCTAATGTGAGACATTTCCCTGCTGAGACGAAATTTAGCTTATCAAGCTGATATTTAATGTTCTTTCTATTTTTTTGTGCAAACAACTAAAATGACTATACAAAAAGAAGAAATAATAAAGTTAATGATTTATCATTAGCACAGTAGATATATAGAATGGAAACCAGGGGTAATGGTGTGTATCTTTCTTGTTATTAAGAAAATACATATTTGTTTGATTTAATATAAGGACACAAATGCACAATTTATTTTCGACTCAATGTCTTTGATGAAATTATGTTTTCTCTGTTAGTCTTACTAAATATATAATTTGGTATTTACTGTATATTTCTGTATATTACCATGAAGACAGAGGTACTTTTACAGCCACAAATGTATCTCACAGTCTACAGTACTATTTTTAAATACCACTTACTGTGGATTAAACTAAAGGTGCCTCTTTCCGATGTAGGACCTGTGACATAAAGCAGGCCAGTTTACTCCCCTTTGCAATTTCCACACCCTACTCAATGCCTGCCTCAGATCACTTGATGTGTGTGTTGGATGTTTCTACCCTATCCATGCATTGTTTTCATGACCTACATATCTAGAGATCTCTTTAGTATCAATGATGTTCAAGACAAACAAATAGACTGCTGATTTGCATGTTCTTTAGCTTTCAGATATGCAATGAATTGTTAATTCTTGACTGGTACTAGAAAAAATAATCAATGTTATGCAAAAAACTCTGAATGACAGAGTTGTCTTTTTGTGCGCTTATCTTTTTAGAAGGCACTTCTGTAAACACCCAACATCCTCTTTTTTAGCATCGTAGGAATTTTCTTTTCTAAAAAAATTAAACAGCTAATTGATTTCCTATTTATTTTATATTTTGCAAGCATGAAGTTGAAATACATTCAATAATTAAAAAATGTGTTCTTATTCATTATTAATTCATGTTAGGGTTTGGGTTAGGGTTATGTACTATTGTTTGTTGAGTTTGAATATACAGCTATGTAATCAAATAAACTACAAAGTGATATTCCAAAAGTCAACTGGAATAGTAGTACAGGATTTCATGTTAGATTTCTAAATGTCACATATTTCTATTTGTGTCAGTTTTTTGTTAAGTATATGGAAAACTACAAAACGGTATGTAATTTAATATGTTAATGTAACATTATTCAGCAGGCTTCTTTCGACTTTAAGAAGCAAAAGTATTTAATTCTACAGGGTGATGCAAAACTTTTGGCCATAGCTGTAGACTAAAATTAAACTGGAACTGCTCTGTAGTCTGTAAGGTGTATTTTTTAAAAGCTGGGTCAGGGAAAGGTGAGGAAAAAACAGAAGTACCCTGTTTGAACCTTTGTAGGAATTCAAGAATAAAAACCCCAGAAGTTGAGTCAGAGATAATCACAAGATCTGGAATTTACAATAACAAACCCACCATATATCTACCTGTCAACCCTCTTCCTCCCAGGGAGAGACAAAAGGTCAATGAAATGGCAGTATTCCATCAACATTTCTTTTTTTTTTTGTAGGTAAAAATGGAGGATCAAATATGGACCCTTAAGATACCCCGGTGTTTCACTTTTTTTTTTTTTTTTTCATTTTTGAAAGTGTTTGTTTTTACTTACATGTTGTGTGGATATAATTATAAAGCTTTGTGAAGGGCAACAATTGAATGGTAAGTCATACATTTTTCACAGTGGGATAGCAATACAAACCTGAGTTAATAGAACAGAAAAAATAACCCCATTTACTGGAGTACATGTAGGGTAGAAATGCTAGGTTGAAGAAACACTTTAAAATTAAATGGTATATTGCAACTTTGCTGAAGCCCTACATTAAATTCAAAACAAAAACAGAATCCTGTAGTCTAGTCATCATGAATCTTCTCCTGTTATATTTTTGCCTTACCATGCAACAACTATTTCCTTTTTTTCTTGTATACTGTCTCTTGCTTTTTATGATGTTTTCCTGTATTCTTAGTGGTTCTATATACGTCTATATAAGGGGCTTTGAAAGGAGCTGCTCTTCAATTCTAGTTGTCAATCTTAAACATTTGTAATCTAGGCTAGATTTGTAGATTCTTAGTAAGAGCAGCACCCTCCTGTTTTTTTTCACATTTGCAATAATATGCATATTAAACTGATATTCACAAGCTGAAGTGAACTAATATTTTGTTAAGTAATATTATGAGAAACAAATCATGTACAAGTCCAAAGTCCAACTCTATCTGCCCAAACCATTACAGATGTTTCCCAAAAATGGTAGTGTTCTGCAACGCACTACTCTATTTGCTGTCCATATCCTGCATCCATATGGATAACATATCACATGGTGTTTCCAGCTTCCAGCTTTCCTTGCTCTGAGGAAACGCTGCCAAAAGACTTTATATCAGGGACGGGAAACTGTCCCTTCCTCACCAGGTCTCTGTTCCTACTCTGTTCCATAAGTGAACCAATTAAACCTCCGTCCATGTCCTAAACTAGATAACTACTTCACTATACCTGGTGTGCCCATGCATGCTTTATAACCATCTAGTGCCCTCTAAGTATAAATACAGCAAATACACGATCACTTGTCAAATAAAGGCTTCAAAGATTTAATGTTTGGCTAAGTTTGAATGTTTGGCTGACCTAGTAAAATCACTGCAGTTTGGAATGCAGGGTGAGCAAGTGTGGTTCAATTCCTGTTCGCACCAAGCAGCTGATCTTGGCTTGGTGCCCAAAGTGAGGAAAACTGCAGCGGGCCCTTGCCTCTAGGGTTCATTAGCTTGGTAACATCCTTTGTTTAGGTTCGATGAGGCAAGATTGGCTTAGCAACTGAAATGAAGGTGACCGATTGATCTTGAAATCAGAGATCCCAGAGCTGCTCTGCACACTACTGCATTTTCATAAAAGAATCCATATCCAATTGGCAATCCAAAGAAAATCATCTTGTGGTTTTATAATACAGGGGTACTATTTACAGTAGACTTGAATACAAGCTGCTTGCAATTGAGCTAAACCTCCATCAGTAATATAATAGAAGCTGTTGATCTGTATCAGAATTCAGATGTATTTTAACCACTTGCCTGAAGAATGAAAAAACAATCATTTGAGACTCTTTGCATGGATTATCAAGTCCTGGTACTCTACCAGGTGTACATGTTTCTTTTCATATAGCTTTATTCAGTTCTCTTTCTGTTATTCCTGCATATATATTCCCATATAGAAATGCTGGATATATTCAAGTAACCCATAATTGCAAACTTGGACAAATGCATCTTCAGGATCAAATTCTGAATGCTACTACCTTTAGTGACAGTGTAAACTGCTGTTTGTATTCAGACTAGCTCTTTTTTAGTTGAATTTCTGAAGCTAAAATGATTTTTAAATGTAAAAGTGATATCTGATATAACACCCTATAAACCAAAACAATGTGCATCAGAAAAGAAACATTTTGTCAAATCTTCTTACATCTTGCTGTCTCTAAGATTTAAGTGAATTTAACTCAATTTCTCATTGAAAAAGAGGCTTCCACAGGCTCAGCAGTGTTCAGGTCCAGTCTGTAGACAGACAGAGGGAAGTTTTCAAATGGTGGTTGATTGTGTCTCAGATTGCACCCTGCTACTTCAACAAAGCCCCTTTCCGGAAGAAAAGTAATTAACTTTGACAGATAATTATTATAGTTTTGATGAGAAGAAAGCCCCTTTTCCACCTGCTTTCATAACATGTATTCCTGGAAGACTGATCCAGAAATTCAACTGTTTGGCTTCTTTTTGGAATCTGCAAACCAGAAGAAACAAAAACATAAGCCATTTTAAAGTGCTTCAGGTGATCTCATAGACAGGCTTTGAACAAGAAAAGACAAACTCCAAGTTCATGCAAATGTGCAAAGATGGATGGTCATAAGAAGAGTTAGAGAGAAAGAGTTACTGCCCTCCTAACTGTCAGAGGCTTTCATAAATACACATATTTTCAATCTTACCACATGGATAGTTCTTTAAAACAATATTACCCCAGCTGCATGCCTGGGTGCACATATTTTTCTGTCTTTCTTTTCTGTGATCAATTATCATGTTTCCCAAGGTCCAGAGGACTGTGGTATTTAAACAGGGCAAAGACCTGGCACCTCTCCAGCCTACCTGCCGCTGTGTGTACGGATACACTGTGTGTGTGTGTGTAGCTGTGTATGTCTTTGGATGTGTGTATGCACACTTCTGTTCTTTAAAAATATATTGTGTATAAACTAGTTTGTGTGCAGGTTGTCTATTTGTCCAACACTAAATGCGTGAGGAACAGCCACACTTTGATATTCCTGTGAGGTAGTTGCTGCTGCAGAATGTTTGCAGAACTCTAGCTAACTTAGAGCTACAGTAGCAGTGAAAACTATTTGTGTTTGTTTATTTTGTTTCAAGAAGGTTCAGAAATGTGATTGCTGAAAATCTTTTCTGAATATATATATATATATATATATATATATATATATATATATATATATATATATATATATATATTCTGAAATACATTTTTTCCAAAATAAAAAAGTGAATTTTGATGTATGTAAGTCAGTGTCCCCAAACTTTTTTTTTTTTTTTAAACCACCCTGACTTTGTGACAAAACATGTATTGCATATGTGTTTGTGTGCGTGTGCGTGTGTGTGCGTGTATTGTTTTTTTATGTCTTATAAGAGTTGTACATTTCATACAAAGCACAGGGCTTTTTTGGAGGGAAAAAAAGAAAAGCTGGCTAGGAAAACAATCGTTATCTAAAGTATGTGGGATTTGGCTGGGCTTCCCAGAGATTTGAAAGTAGGTTATTAAGTCTTTCACCTCTGTGTCATCAGGTCAGTTCTAGCCCAGGTTATATATGGGACAACTTATATCTGCAATCCAAAATGAGTTAAGTGCATTATAGTGGTCTCAGCCCCAGTTCCTGTTAGAAGAACATTATAACAATTGGCGATAATAAACAGTATATGAACTATACACAACCTTTCCTCAGTGGCTACACTGTGCTTTGTGGATACATACAGTAGAGACATTCAAACTCCAGCTTTACTCATCACATTTTTCATGAGTGGGGAATATCTAAAGTGCACCTTATTCTAATCTTTTGTTGCAAAGGAAGTACTCTAAACGCGCCCCAGTTCCTGCACTCTGGATCCTCTACTCTAAATATGGGCATCACAGCATCCTTTGCCCATGGGAATGTTCCTTTCAACGCTGATATTTAAGTCAGAGCTCAAACAATGACAATCAAAATGAGCAGACTTGCGCTCGGCTCTATTTTTAGTCATTTTTATTTCCAGAGAACTGTTTTTGAGTCTGGATTCTGGGACCTCAATCCATGAATAGAAATAGAGGGTATGAAAATAAGCGTTGTGTCCAGTTTTTTTTCCGGTACCATTTCCTTTCCTTTATTCCCCTCCTCCTCTACTCAAGACATATTTCACTAATTACTCTTTCAGCTCAATGTTGATAGACATGTATTTATTATTTGGGCAGATAAGCCCTGGGACTATTTTTCCATTGAGTATACATAGACATGTAAATTAAAACACTAAAATTCATGAGGCTTGTCAGAGTTGTCCTGCTGTCCAAGGCTGAAACGTGTGGTTAAGTTTACAGGCCCCTGTTTAGAAAAATACCATAAGTTGGGACCCAGCCAAGCACTGCCACTCAGGGCTCCTTTTGCAATCCAAAAGTGATTTGACTTAAACGTTTCCAACTGTGAAGAAGTCCTGTTTGAAGGGTTGTACAGTTGTTCACTTTTCTACATTAAAATCAAAGTTATTAACAACTGAGTATTATTGTGTTGGCTGAAGTTCATTGAGGTGCTGAAGAGTTGTAGGCATTTATTAAGATAAATCATTGCATTCATTATACTGAGGTAATCAATTGGACTAATTTCCTTCCACTTTGATCTGAAGAGCTGGGTTTAACCAATCTCTTTCTCCAAGAACAGTATTATTTTTTTAATTAAAAAATATATATGTATGTGTCCTTGTATCTTTCTGTTTTGTCAAGGAGAGTGGGCATTGCATACTTTGCTCCAGAACTAGTTTGTGCCAAGCCATGGTGCTGCCTGAGGCAAACCAATTCATCCTCATTCCATACTATGGAGAGATTTTCTTGTTTTCTGTTTCATTGCCCTACCTACAGGGATGCTAACTGTACTTAACACAGATATGCTCTGATGTCTCGCTAGTGCCAGGTTAAGTTTTTTTTTTTAAACTTAAAAGAGAAATGTATGTGTTTTTGATCTGCTCTGCTGGAGATTAGACTTTTGGATAACCGATTCTTACATGTTGCTATTTTATACCCGATGATTTTTTCACTATGTTATAAATTTTGTATGAAGTGTAATTAAGTCTCTGACTCACCCCACTCATCCCATCATTCCCTCCTGATACCATTTTAAATTCCATAATATTAGGAATGCTTGATAGTTGCCAGTATTACAGAAGGATTAAAATTATCAGTAGCACAATATTTAATTTTTAGAATCTATTTTTTATACAAAACTAATTTATATTGCTACTAAAATGCATTCATGCAGTTTATGTTTCTAGCCATGTTGCTTTGTGGACAGTTTGTCAGTACCTTGGAACCCCCTTGTATTGAAGAGTGATTACCTATTGCTGTAAAATTCTCTAAAAAATCCAGGTGTGAATTATCATGGCGAGGTGTGGGCTGTTCAAATCAAGCCCTAAGTTTCTTACTAGGATTCATATTTTGCACTGTTCCATTAATATTTACAGTAGAACAACAACCGTGCCTGCAAAAACATCCCACAGGTATACTGTGCCTTCTAGTGGATAACATCTTGTTAATCACATGCACAATTTAAATAACTTCTGCATACAATAAAAGATTTAAAGAAAGTAAAATAAATAAAAAAAATCAATAAAATCAAGGCATTCCCCAGAACAACTGAATACAACATCAATAAAACAATAAATACTTTATTGGGGAAAGCAGGAGAAATTATTTTATTTTTAGAACATTTTGGTAATTCAAAACAAAAGGCAAGTCCTATCCTATTGTCCTATCCTATTAGCCTTAATTAGTTAAATGAGGGCACCCACAACAGAAAGAGCTTGAGGAAAAAAGCTTACTCTGCATACTCTGACTTCTTGGCACTCCCCAATCTGATTTACAACAGTCTGACTCTATGATGTGTGCTCCAGTACACAAGAGGCTGGAGTTTGAAATGCTTTAAGGTCTACCTTTTATATCTGACCTTTGGCAGTCATCAGATCTGAATCATTTTCATTCATCCTGGTCTAGGCCAGTCTCCAGCCCTGGTCCCTGGAGTGCTTGCTGCTTAGGTATTTGTTGGCAAGCTAGTAGGTGTTAATGGCTTCATGTTTTAATAATACATACGTTTAATATTCACAGTAACATTTTTGAAGGAGGGAAAAAAAACACATTTTTTTTTTTTACAGATTGCTAAGGTTCCAGAAACCACAACAAAGATGTGTGCCAACAATAGACAGCGCAGTACAGTACAGTACATTATTAATGAACATGCACACAGTGAGGCGATTTGCAGGCTGGCTCTGTACTATACTATGACTAGGCTTCAGTAGCTTTATTAACCCCCATTCTTTAAAAGAAAACATTTTGACAACGGGACACGTTGGACATTTAAAAATTGGTTGAGAAACGGTGGTTCAATTGACTGTGGATAAAAAAAACCTGCAGTAAAAGCATAGTAAAACTATCGTGAGAGCAAAGTAAAGCATGGTAAATGAATACATGGGAAAACTGCAGACAGGTAATAGCAGTACAGAGTGGGTTCTTGTACATTTCTGTAGGTACAAATGAAGACTGATGACCAACACACAGAATAGAATTCAAATTCCAAATTTCAGTATGTGTCACTGTGGGGGAAGTGTTCGATGATCCCAAGAGCTTTCTTATTTAAAGCAAGTTCCAAGTTATCTGGCCAGAAATATTCCTTTCCCATATACATGTCCAACATAAGCAAGACTGTGCCTTAGAAAATAAGGAATTTACAAAATGTTCCTTTGAGTTTTTGCTTATTTTCCTACTACACATTATCATTTTGAATTCAGTTCACATACATCTGTACTTTGGGTCTTGTTCAAACCTTGAGAACCATGAACCAGAATGGTTTTATTGAGGAACCTTGTGAAATAATGTATAATGTGATATCTTGTAACAATTGTAAGTCGCCCTGGATAAGGGCGTCTGCTAAGAAATAAATAATAATAATAATAATAATTTATGAAAGAGATGGTATATATAAAAGAGCTGATGCATAAGCACCATATCGCCCCTCATTACCCAATAGTTTTCATATAATGTACTGTAATCTTTTGAGTTGTCATTTATCTTTTTTACAACATTGCTGTTTTTTTCTTGTTTATACAAATATACTGTCAATAGTGTTCCACCCCAGCAATATAGTTTTTATTAATACAGTAGAATTCTAAATTTAAACTTGCCTACCCTTCACTGACAAGTGTGTGCAAAAAAATAGTTTTGCCTTGGCACTGTAACTGCAATTACATTTTTCACATTTATTCAAAGCTTACCAGGTGTAGTTGTGAGCAGGTGTAGGATTCACGAAATGTGGTGATGAATACAATAACCAGAACAGAAGTGCATTTATAGAAGCTGTAGATAAATCTCAAAATATATATTTTTGCTGTTGTAGTCATGTTTGTTTGTTTTTGCTGTTTGTGTGCAAAGACGATATACTGTAAAATAATAATAAAAAAAGATAAGTCAACCACATTTTTGATTTTGCTGGAGAATATATGAATTTTGATCGACCATGGCTGTTGTTTGTTTTGGTCTGCTTTCTGTAATTAGTAAAATGCTGCAAAATTACAGAAAACACCAATACAAGTGTGTAAAAAAATGTACAGGAATGTTTTATACCTTACAATCGTTACATGTTGTTCAAAAGAAATTTAAAAAGTTTTGAAATCAGAAAACATAACAAAAAACTGTTATCCATTGCTATAATTATGATGAGATCATGGATGCTGAATTAACAGACATGTTTTTGTAATTAATTACAAAAAATATTGTCTGTTATGCAACAGGATATTCAGTATGGTTAAAAAAAAAAAAAGTAATCAAGTCGCTTTGGGCTGTTTAGAATAAAAGTGAATTGTCTGAAGTAAGTAGGGTTTATTACATTCTGCTGAATAATTGTACCTGTAGCTTAAGTAGAACAAGTTTATTCAAGTCCCTCTGGGGAATTTTTCAAAATTTCCACAAGGTCAGATATTTAGTGATCTTTTCCCAGATGACAGGGATTCTTGGCTGAGTTTTGAATACATCTTCAGCTTTTGTAATCCTGCTTCAGGCAGTAGCTGCAAAGTTAAATAACCACTGATTGAAATTTATTAACTCTGATTTAGATGGCTGATAGGCTCGGGCACGCAACTGATGGACAGTTGTTTGACACTGAGCCAAGAGACAAAACCAACTGGAAATGGGAAATAACAGATAGCAGCTATTTAATCTTATTTAATGAAGCATTTTGCCTTGGATGCGTGTTTTAACTATTACAGCGCTCCTTTAGAAATAGATTGTGTGTTGAGGTATCTGTTTAATTTTCCCACCAGGGCATTTCTATATTGTTTAATTGTGTTGAGAGACCTGTAACATTCGGTACCATTATTGTCAATGACCTGTATAACAATGACTAAAACTCCACGGTTTTACAATGAACATTTATATAAGTAGTTTGTGGTGTCATATGCCTAGCTTGGTCTGGCAATGGTTAACATGGTAAATCAGGTTTAGCCATAAAAACAATATTGTAAGATACAGTCAGCACTCGGATATTCGTTACCCAGATACACGTCAGTCATGTATATAATCCCCATTATATATACTGTATATATATATATATATATAACAAATGCACTTACCTGTATGTTTAAGTGTAATTATGATTAATTGGATACATATTTAAGTGTATCAAGTGTAGCTCTTTACTATCTCAGGAGAAACTAGAATGAGCTGATATTTTATCTACTGTACATATGTTACAGGGAATACTTATGCGAAGCAATATGAGCAAAGAGGAGATTTAATTAAGACTTCAAAAGTGTAAGCAAAACAGGAGCAAAAAATACACTGGAGCCATAAAGCTACTATCAGCTTTAGTTTCCATTAGCATCCAAAAAGAGCCCTTACTATAAAACACAGAACAGGGAAAAAATAGACTTGTTTTAGTATTTGAGATATCCTTTCTCAAAGGAAACATCTTAATGTTATGACTGGTAGCTGCAAATTTGAAACAGAAACAGTTTTAGAAAACAAAGTGGGTAAAGCTTTGCTTGTGGTGTTAAAAATGTTCTGATCAAACTGGTCTGCCTTTTAATACCAAGACAATTTGCTGCTTCTATAACTTAAAAGTAAAATAGCGGCAACATGACTGACACATCGACAGATTGTACTACAAAAATGAACACTTACAAAACCACTTTTTATTGAATCCCCGCCAACATGCAATATCTAAATAGTATGCAGAATGAAACTTATACAAGGCAGGGGAGACAAGGGAAGGCTGTCACACTTAACACTCTTTCTTGTCTTTTTATTTGTAATGACATTCTATGATTTTCTGTTCCATTACTAAACAGAAGAGGAACCTTTCATGTATATAGGGATGTTTTAATATGTTAGCAGAACTTTACTCAAAATATGTAGTTAGGCTGTTCAAAAAGTGTGGCTCACCCAAGACAGCCTGCCCCATACAGGGAGGGGTTGTCACATAATATGGGATTGGTTGTCACAGATTATGTGGTTGTTTTTACTATGAGAAATAATGCAATATTTTAAAATTTTCATAATAACATAATGCTTTTATTGTGCAATTAGGATTACAATTGCAGATAATGTGTGATTTTCTGTTTTCATATGAACATAGGCTATATATGATATGACTAATCCTACAAAGAGACTAATATTGCAACTAGAGTTGAACCCATGGTACAAAATCATATTTTTTAACATTTTTTTATTATGTCTCAATCCTAAAATTCTAGGTGAATTCTACTTTTGGCCATAGCTGTATATGTGTATGGGCTATTGTTAGGCCGGTGACCACAAACATTATGTGACTACCTGCCCTAACCATACATTACACAATAGATTACTTGCAGTCCCATGTCTTGTCCCACTGGTTTTGCTCTTACACCATAGATAGCTTATATCTGGCTCTATCCAACATGATAAGCACTTCAAGCAAAACTCAATACTACTAAGCGCTATAAGATGAATAACAAGATCTCAGAATTTTACTTACAGTATGACAAAAATGAGAAAAACATGTTAACTCTTGCATGTGATGGCATAGAGATGAAACTCTAAGATTGTGGACTTCCGGACATCTAAACACACATCTTAGTGTTAGTGTTATGCGCTATAGCTATATAGTGTCAAAATTATAGGTACTATGACAAGCAACCCCAGTCTCCCATACTATTTTCTGGTGAAAGTTCTTTGCACTCAGGATACATTGCCCCAGGCTAAAGTGTAAAATGTAAAATAGTTTCTGTGCCAGTCACCATGCCTTCACCCAAGAAGTACTGTAGCTACCTAAAAAAGTTTGTTTTTTTATTTATTTATTACCAATTCTTGCTGTTCTTGGTTCTAAAGTTTTTTTGTTTTGTTTTTTATGATTTTTTTTTTTACCAAGGACATTTAACACACTTTATCATCACATTTCTCATTGAATAATTTACTTTTTAACTTCTCCTAAGAGAAAATGTTGGAGGCATGAGAGAATAATTAAAGTCAACGTTTTATAAAAATCACAGCACCTCCTGACCCACGCCCTTCCTAAGTACTCTTACACTACCTTGAACATTTTGTAAAATTCAAATGACCCTAAGCAAGGTTAACTAATAACGGAGACATTTGTGAAAGATGTTTCCCTAAATTTAATGTATTGAAAAATGTGTTTCCTGGCTTCATCACACTAAACGTAACCTTTCTTGTTCTGTTGCTAATGGGGTTTTGAAAACTGGAGGTATCAACGGATTTTATCTTTTCTAAAGAACCAGTAGAAAAAAAACCGGAGGATCCACCTGTGCTTTGATTGAATAAATGAAAAGTAAAAACAGATGATCCAATGGTAGAAATAGACTTTGTGATGTTTCCGATGCAGCTGGGATGAAATGTTAAATAGGGTTCATATCCAAGGACTTTTGAATATAATTCAAGGGAACATCTACTGTACTGTGCTCAAGTGGCACTGCACAGGAAATAGTCTTGAGAAGTTAGAGGTTAAACATTTGTTCGTCTTCATGTTATTGTTTTAGTGTTAAGAAAAAGGACTAGATTGACAGCTCTGCAAACTAGAGGACATTATTATCAAGATGCAGGTTAATGTCTGCAGTGACAACAGTTTAAATTAGAGAAAGAGGTCCACTATAATATATTACAATATTTTATTGTATCACTATGGACATGGGAAAAGCTTGTAATGGTATTAAATCATGCAATATCAAATGTAATTCCCTTTTATTATAACTAGATACAGTAGATGACGATTAAGTAACTTAAGCAGCTAAATGAAGGGATAAGGTGATGTTATGAGGTGATATTTTATTTCCTACATGTATTAAGTCTACATAAAGCTAGTATTTATTGTAAAGTTTATATGTGTTTGATAAGTCCTTTGGCATTCATCACCCTCACTAGTCCTAAAACCTCAACCTCCGATTTGATTCCCTTGAAAAGTTTCATCTAAATAAATGTGGAATGGATTGAAAATTAATTTCTTTACCTGAATTCTGGTTTCTTTCAATACGAATCATCTTTGAATTCATACATTTTAATTAGAATAATCATTAACTAAATTAAGAAGCAGAAGCTCGGATTGGTTTACAAAACTGGCTGTTTGATTCGTTGCTGTTAATCTTCATTGGTGGCAGCTGTCTGGTGACATCAAAATGAATTGAAAATGGATAGTTAATCATTTTTAACAAAAACTTCAAATGTAATCAGATCCATGGGGCACACACAGAACGATAGGTTGCGGATGCAACCCCGGTTCCCTGAAAGAGAAAATAACCATCAAGGTATGGGATATTGCCGTCAGGCAGTAGCGATTGGCTGAGCTTTTATAGCAAAGCTGCCGATAGGCCTCTGCGCGAGCTGCCACGTAAGCCCGCCCCCTTGGGAGCTTACTATACGCAGCGCGCAGAGACTCACTTCCTCTTTTGCTCTTCAGGCCGTGAAGGCTTCTGAAGCGACCACGCGGCTTGATGGTTATTTTCTCTTTCAGGGAACCGGGGTTGCATCCGCAACCTATCGTTCCCTTTCAAGTCGAAAATAACCATCAAGGTATGGGAACAGTGTACCCAAGCCGTCGCGAGGGAGGATTCTCGGCAGTAGGACAGACTTACGTCATAACGCAACTGCGTAGGCAGAACATCTAGGCATATGCGGAGCTGCGCCTCAGCGTCTATGCTCGTAATGACACCTGTCTTAAAGGTGGAACAGTCAACACCATGCTATCAACCACTCTATACGTCCGCATCCTGAGGCGTCGTAGAGTGTAAAACAGATGCTCCAAACAGTGGAGCAGAGGAATCCAGTACATTTAACCTGTAAAACCTCATGAAAGTATGCGGCGTAGCCCAACTGGCTGCCGCGCAAATATCAGACACCGGCACCCCTCGAAAGAGGGCCCAGGATGTCGCCATACCCCTGGTAGAATGCGCCTTCAACTGCCCTGGTGGTGGAAGGCCTGCAGATTCATACGCTAATTTAATAGCATCCACTATCCAGTGGGAAAGGCGCTGTTTAGACAGCGGCTGACCCAAAGATCTAGAACCATGGCATATGAACAACTGTTCTGTCTGCCTCACAGTCTTTGTACGGTCCATATAACACCTCAATGCCCTCACGGGGCAGAGCATGTGTAACCGCTCTTCCTCTGGGGAAGAAAAAGGAGGAGGATGGAACGCCATCAACTCGACTGACTGGTTCATGTGGAACGGGGATATAACCTTTGGTAAAAAGGCCGGATTAGGGCGCATGGAGACCTTAGAACCGTCTCCTGCAAAACGAGTACAAGAAGGATGCACTGAAAGTGCATGTAACTCGCTCACGCGTTTTGCTGATACCACAGCCAGCAAAAAAGCTGTCTTAATAGATATGAGCTTCATATCCACGCTGTGGAGAGGCTCAAACGGTGCCTTGGTAAGGGCTTCTAGCACCACATCAAGGCTCCACGACGGTAAACTGGTCGTTCTTGGAGGCCGCAAGCGTCTTGCACCTTTCAGAAACTGAGATGCCAAAAAATGGCAACCAGGTGATAACCCGTCAATGCGTACATGACAAACCGAAATGGCGGCTAAATACACTTTAAGTGTAGAAGGAGATTTCCCTTCATCCAGCAGTTTCTGTAGAAACTGCAATATTACTGCCATAGGACAGGAGACTGGGTCGTGGCTCTCAGCCAGACACCAACTCTGAAACAGCTGCCACTTATACGCATACTGCGACCTAGTAGAGGGCGCTCTCGCACTCTGGATGGTCGATATAACTGCAGTCGAAAGCCCTAAGGCTGACAGGCGCTCCCGCTCAGGGGCCAAGCCCACAACTGCATGAGTTTGGGGTTCGGATGCCAAAGCTGTCCTTGAGCTTGGGACAACAAGTCCGCTCGCAAAGGGAGTTCCCTCGGGCGACCGTGCAGTAACTGCACTAGACTCGGGAACCATATTCTCCGAGGCCACCGAGGAGCGATCAGAATCACTGTCGCTCGCTCTACCCTGACCTTCTCCAAGAAGGCGGGGAGCATCGGAATCGGTGGAAAGGCATACAGGAGCCCTGGCGGCCATTCGTGAGCCAGTGCATCCACCCCCAGGGGGCTGTCGAGGTCCTTCACCGAGAACCATAGAGGACAGTGCGTGGTCTCTCGCGAAGCGAAGAGATCGACCTGCGCTGTGCCGAACCATTCCCAGATGCGCTCCACCACTTGAGGGTGGAGACGCCATTCGCCCGCAAGAGGACCTCCTCTGGACAGGAGATCCGCTGCGTAATTGACTCTGCCCGGCAGATGAACTGCACGCAGAGAGGCTAAACGCGGTTGAGCCCAGAGCAACAGCCGCGTTACCATCTGGTGAAGACTGGGGGACCGCAATCCGCCCTGGCGATTGATATACGCCACTACTGTGGTGTTGTCTGACCGCACTAACACGTGCTTGTCTAGAAGCACTGGCAAGAAGTGCCGGAGGGCGAGGTCCACCGCTCTGAGCTCCAGAGCGTTGATGTGGGCTGACCTCCAGGGTCCTGACCACACTCCACGGGTCCCTGTCCCGTTCCAGACTGCTCCCCAACCGTGGTTGGAAGCGTCGGTCGTGATGACCTGCCTTCTGAAAATGGGACCCAAGCGTACGCCTTGACGGAGGTTTGACGGAACTCTCCACCAGCGTAGCGCTTCCCAGCAGGCTCGGGATACCTTTAGCCTGCGGTGTTTGTCTCTCCGCGGATGCAACGCGAAGGCATTGAACCAGGCCTGCAGAGGTCTCTGGTGTAGTAAGCCCAAAGGAAGGGCTTGTGAGGCGGCAGCCATCAACCCCAGCATGCGCTGACACAGCTCCATGCTGACTGTTTGTCTCAACCTGAATAGGGAAAGACACCGCTCTATTGAGGCAACTCTTTGTGTCGACAGGGTCGCTTCCATGGACACTGAGTCCAGATGCAGACCCAAGAACTCGGTCTGTTGGCTCGGCACTAGGCGGCTCTTTTCTGAATTGATCTTCAGACCTAGCCGCCGAAGATGGTCTGTAACCATCACTGTGTGCTGTGCCACCTGCTCCTTTGACTGCGCGCAGACGAGCCAGTCGTCCAGATAATTCAGCAGTCGGACACCTTGAGCCCGCAAGGGAGCTAGAATGGCATCCATACATTTCGAAAAGGTTCGAGGAGCTAGTGACAGGCCGAACGGAAGGACACAAAACTCGTATACCCTGCTCTGGAATGCGAAACGCAGATACTTCCTGTGACCCGGGCAGATGGGAACGTGAAAGTACGCATCTGTCAGGTCCACGGTGGTGAACCAGTCGCCGTGTCGGACTGACTGGATGATGTGCCTGTGCGTAAGCATCCTGAACGATAACACCCGCAGGTATTTGTTCAGTACTCGCAGATCTAAAATAGGACGGAGCCCGCCGTCCTTCTTGGGCACCAGGAAGTATTTGGAATAGAACCCCTGGTCGATCAGAGCAGGGTCTACTTGTTGAATGGCACGCTTGCTGAGCAATGCTTGTATTTCCACATTCAGAGCTGAGGACTGAACCAAGTCCTTCACTGCAGTTACGACCACCCCCCGAAAGGGGGGAGGTTTTAACTGGAACTGAAGGGTGTACCCGGTGGATATAGTTTTGTGCACCCAGATGTCGTTGGTGCATTGTTGCCAGAACTGGAGCTGGGAGACAGTGTAGGGGAGGGTTAACAGCTGCCTGGTGTTCTCAGGGCTGTTTGGGCTGGGCTCGTTCGCGAGGGGCCTGGCCAGAGCCCCGAGGGCGTGGCTTGGCACCACCTCTAGGGCGCCACCCTCCGCGCTGCGGTCTTGAAAAAGGAGGTTGACCGCGCGCTGCTGTGCTTGAGGGAGAGGTCTTAGTCCCCCCTGGCCGTGGCTGGTGCTGTGGTGGTGCCCTGCGCCACTGATGTTCCTGAGGCCGCTTCGGCTGGAACGACGGTTTTGGCCACATTTTCGCCATCTGCTGTGACGCCTCCCGCGCCTTGGCGGAGCGTTGCAGCATCTCCTCCACCGCTGGACCAAATGTGTGTCCCGGTGTAATTGGGGCATCCAGCAACGGGGCCTTATCAGGTTCCTGCACTCTCGCCTGCGAGAGCCAGAGCTGCCTTCTGGCCACCACCAGAGACGCGATGCTCCTGCCCTGAGCCCGCGCGTTGAGCTGGGCCAGCTTCACCAGCAGTTGACTGACGGTCCCCAACTCGCTTCTGAGGGCCGCCGAAGGGCACTCAGGCAGGTCTTTAATTAATGCCGCTTGGTAGACCGTCAGCAAGCTGGCCACATTAGAGAGCTTGACCGCCTCTGTGGCCGCAGCGTACCCCTTCTTGAGGTGTACCTCAGTGGTCCTGCACTGCTTATTGGGGCATGCAGGATCTTTCGTCAGCCCCGATAGTGTTGGCGTCTTCACCAACGCGGCGAACGCAGCGTCCACAGGTGGGAAGGACGCCAACCCAGCCTCACTTGCCCCTTGCATGTTAAAGGCCGAGGCCTTGCGAGAAGTCGCCGGGGCAGAGGCCGGAGCCCCCCAGGTGGACTGTACCTCCTTAATAAAGTCCGGGAATGCCGGAAGCATCCTGGACTGACTGGACTGGGCTGAAGGCGACTCAAACAAGGAGCGCCGAGGCGGCTCCGCCATCGGCCACTCGACGCCCAAGTGGCGGGTTGCTCTGTCCACCACAGACCACGTAGGGTCATTGGTGTCCAGCACGTGGAGCTCGTCCTCAGAGTGCTGGGAGGCTACCTCAGCCTCTGTACTGTCCCCCTCTAGGATGTCAGATGCGTCTCTAGACAGCGCATCGATATCCCACTCCCCTTGAGACTGCACTGGAGGAGCGACGACCGGTGCAGGTTGTGGAGGGGCCACTGGCTGACTAGCAATGGGCCCAGTCGGTTGTCCTGGGACTGGAGGCACCACATTTGCTAAGGACATGAGGATGGACTGCTGCCCCATCATAACCTCCATGAATTGGGACATTTTGGAGGTTAGCTCTGCCACCCCCGACCTGTCTTTGTATCGCCTGTCCCGACGAGGGGAACGAGAGCGTGCTCTCCGTCGAGGCGATCTGGAGTGCGACCTAGACTCCCGACGGGGGCGTACCCTACGAGGGGAGGGGCTGCGCTCCCGAGCGCGTCTGGTGGGGGACCTCTGACCAGCCGTTAGCTGGGAGGACGGGCTCCTGGAGAGCTGCAGCCGCCCTGGCGGCGTCGCCGTAGATGACGGCGGGGCAGAAATGGTGTGGGACGATCCAGTGGAAGGAGAGCGCCCACCCACTGCTTTCTTCGCCCTTTGGCGGAGGGTGCGTGTCTGGAAACCAGCACAAAGATGGCAAAAAGCCCTATCCGCCAACGCGGATGCGGCGTGCTCTGGCCCCAGACACGCCACACAGTCCTCATGGGGATCGCTCGCTGGCAATTTTGCCTGGCAGGTGACGCAACGGTGGAACCCGGACATGGTTGCCGAAGCGTGGACGTGCCCTGGTCGTAAAGGCGTCGATGCGCCAAGCGTCGAGCGCCGAAGCGTCGAGCGTTGAGGTGCGTGCACCGAGCGTCAAGGCGTCGAAGCGCCGAGCGTCGAGGTGCGTGCACCGAGCGAGCGCCGAAGTGCGTGCACCGAGCGTCGAGGTGCGTGCACCGAGCGTCAAGGCGTCGAAGCGCCGAGCGTCGAGGTGCGTGCACCGAGCGTCGAGCGTCGAGGTGCGTGCACCGAGCGTCGAGCGTCGAGGTGCGTGCACCGAGCGTCAAGGCGTCGATGCGCCTAAGCGTCGAGCGTCGAGGTGCGTGCACCGAGCGTCGAGCGTCGAGGTGCGTGCACCGAGCGTCGAGCGTCGAGGTGCGTGCACCGAGCGTCGAGGCGCCGACGCGCCGAGCGTCGAGCGCCGAAGCGTCGAGCGTCGAGGTGCGTGCACCGAGCGTCGAGCGCCGAAGCGTCGAGCGTCGAGGTGCGTGCACCGAGCGTCGAGGCGTCGACGCGCCGAGCGTCGAGCGCCGAAGCGTCGAGCGTCGAGGTGCGTGCACCGAGCGTCGAGGCGTCGACGCGCCGAGCGCCGAAGCGTCGAGCGTCGAGGTGCGTGCACCGAGCGTCGAGCGCCGAAGCGTCGAGCGTCGAGGTGCGTGCACCGAGCGTCGATGCGCCGAAGTCCCCAAGCGCAGACGCGCTAGCACCAAGCGCTGATGCGCTGCACAAAGCGCCGAAGCGCTGCACCAAGTGGCAAAGTGCCGACACCAAGCGCCTAAGCGCAGCACGCCGGAGCGTGAGTACCGAGCGTAGAACGCTAGCACAGACGCCTAAGCGTCAGCTGACCCGCAGAGCGGAGACGCTATGTGCTGGTACAGTGTCTTATGCTGTGCACTACTTACCTGCTGGTGCTGGGGATAGAGGCTTAGTGGTCGTCTTCCTCTGTGTAGTGAATGGGATTTTTTTTTTTTTTTTTTTTTTTTTTTTTTTTTTTTTCGCTGCAGCAGTACTGCTGGTGGTGATTATGTGACTGGGACACAGTATATGTGGGCACAGTACAACTACCACGCGGTTTTTTTTTTTTTTTTTTTTTTTTACCGCAGGCAGTACGTGGGAGACAGCAGAGCAGGCTCCACACACACGCGGTCTAGCCAAGGCAAGACCGGGGCTGCAGACACGCGCGCGGCCAAGGCCAACGCAACGTGCGTCACAAATATATACAATACACACAGAAAAATATATATTTTAATACAACCCAAAACACAACACAATAATCAAAATTAATTAATAAAGGAAAGACGGGAGACCACGAGAAACGCGATGCAAGCAAAGCGTGAAGGAAATATATAAAATATATAAAAATATACACAATATATAAAATCCTTAAATAATAATAATAACGACTCCGAAGAGTGTAACTGAAATAAACTCGGAGAAGGGGCAAAAACCAGCTTCTCAAGCTTTAAGCTTATTGAGTACAATCAGCTACGGGCTCTAATACCTACCGCTACCAATGCTGAAGACAAAAGAGGAAGTGAGTCTCTGCGCGCTGCGTATAGTAAGCTCCCAAGGGGGCGGGCTTACGTGGCAGCTCGCGCAGAGGCCTATCGGCAGCTTTGCTATAAAAGCTCAGCCAATCGCTACTGCCTGACGGCAATATCCCATACCTTGATGGTTATTTTCGACTTGAAAGGGAACAAACATGTTTATGAAACCTAAGCATTGAGATTGCATAGAATTTATGCAATGTTACTTAATATAATTTTGCTTAAAATGATATATGTAAAGTGTGGTTCAAATATTTAAACTTGCTGTGAAACTGTTTCATACACAACAAATATGTATGCTGCCCTTCATGGAGCAGAAACAGTACTTTTTTGATTAATAAAACAAACAGTGCCAGAAAATTGACATAAGATGACAGAAATCTGGAAAGAAATTATGAGTGTTGCAGTGCATTTACATGTCAAGCAAAAAAATTTTCTGCAAGTACTGTATGTGGACACACCAGGTTGAGTTCATTAAGCAACCAGGTGAGAAAAGAATTTTAGCAAGTTATGGAAAATGAGTAACACTTTGAATATCAGTTACAAATTGTAACAAATTGGAAGTTGGATGCAAATGTATTACCTCAAGGTCCCAAAGATAGCACCCTACCACTGCAAAGATGGTCTTTTTTTCAAAACTTTCAAAAAAAAAAAAAAAAAAAAAAAAATGCAATGTTTAAAAAGATATCACAGCACATGGTTGATTTATGTTATCATTTATGTGTGTTGGTTATTTCTGTTACCACATGTTTTATAATCAGCTCCAGCTAAGTGTATGTAAGAAAATCCAGATGCCACATGAATGTTATTTTTTTTTTCCCTGACATACTCTCTTCATTAGACAACCTAAATGAACTGTATTATCTGATTAAGCAACAAGGCTTTAAACTTATATTGACTACATTGGCTTTCCCAGAAATTGTAAACTTACAACCTGAGCCTACTGGAAAAATTCCGTATTTTAGTCAGCAATTGAGGTCTAAATACCCCTGCCTCAGGAAATCCCTTCCCTAAAAGGACTAGGATAGGTTTATTTCTTTCATACCATACCATACCATTTGACAGCATAGAGGTTAAGCCCAGTCTCATGGTAAAGTATGTGCTTTTTATAGAACACAGCAGAGGACACATGCCGACCAGTTGGATATAAGGATTTAAACTGCTATTAGCATGGCAATTGTTATTATATATCCAAAGTAGAATTTTGTATATGGATTACATTTTATTCATTTTGTATCATCAGGCTATACCCTCCCCGATGGATTTACTGGTGCAGTTTCATTATTTTCAAGAATCACTTCCAAAATAAATTGTTGGGAGCAATCATTGGAGGATCTAGGTGCCTGGTTTTTCTTTTTGAAAATGAAAGTATAAAGGGGTACAAGAGATACTTCACAAAACAGCAGTATCTTCTCAGTTTTCATCTCTCACTGCCAACATGGAAATTTGCTTAACATATGTGCTGGCTCTGGGACAACTGTAATTCATTCATAAGTACCTGTAAGAGTAGGAAAGCTCTTTAATTACCAAATACCAGCAATTTTTTTCTCATACTCCACTTTAAGTAATCTGAATAATTATTTTAATAATGTTAGCATGTCTGGACACTGAGCTATATTTATTGTGCATTAAATTCCAAATTTGTATTTGATTAACTAGGAACAATGCTTAGTCTCTTTCTTGTAGAAAGACAACTTTTTTGGACACATATCTAGATCTTTCCTTGTCAAAGATTAAAAGACGCCCATGTCTACTTGCTAATCACTGCTTAAAGGCATTTGTTTTGGATTGTTCACCATACATAAGTGTAAAATAGTCAGTATTGTTAAATGCGTCCCTTCATTTATGTGCAAGTTTAACTTGACCCCTCTCTGCCTACAGTGTTCATGACTTTGTATTCCAGCACTGCTTCAGGTTTTGATCAGAAGTTGTCCCTGGAGATGGGGGATTTCATATGGCAGAAAGTATTTCTCTATTTCCAGTGAAGGAAGAAAGAGACACTTAATTTCTTCAATTTGGTGGCTGAGGCTATCGGTTTTTAAGAACATAAGAACATAAGAAAAGTTTGAGAACGAGAAAAAGCCATTCGGCCCATCAAGGCTCCCCCCTTGTTAGCATATCATTTTCCCCTACTGGGTGGAATGAATGAAATTGCCCCTTTGTAGGAGTGCCACTGTAGTGGCAATAAAGGTGATTTGATAAAGAATTACTGTGAAGACCAAAACATAACTATCTGTATTGTAACCCAGTACCTTTACATATGTGCATGCTGGTTGTAATATTGAATGTTACTCAATCTTTTTTGGTAAACACATAAGACCTTTCTTTTTTAATATAGCACTTGCTTTTATATGAGGAAAATCATTTATTGAGTCTAAGGAAAAACAGGGGTGATGCATCTTTGAAATCATCTCCTGCATAGCTGGAAACATCATGTGGTTTAAATAAAATAAGAAGCGTGTTCATTTTGCTAACAAGATTAGTAATTTAAGATGAAAGTCTGGGATGGCTAAATAAGTTGGGAGCCTCTTGGTGAACCTGGGAATTTGGCAGACGAGGCAGTCTGCTGCAGCGCCTCACTTGATTAGCGATCGCCATGTCTGATGCGTTTTGTATGGTGTCGTAACCTCATTCTTTCCTCAGTCTGCTACATTCAATGGAGCAGACACTACACAAGAATACAGTTACGTGAGAGGGTATGAAGATATACATTTAGTATACTGTATCATTTACTCAAACAATTGAGTTTACAACTTTGCACATTTAAAAGAGGAACTTTTTTTTTTTTTTGAGAAATACTGTGTTTCTATGTTGAGTACAACTTTTATTAATGTACAGTATATGTTCCCTATTCATTTAATTTCCACCCGTTGAAATACAAAATTCAAATTTCGAATTGCCGATTAATGAAGACCTCTGTTCCCTTTCAAACAAGTCCCCACCAAACAAGAAACAAATATTACTAAGCTATGAACCCTTTACTCAAGGGGCAGCTGACCATTAGGGCTCTAATATGCATGATGAGGTGAACTATGCACAGTTTATAGTTCCTGATAGCTCTTTCTTTTGCTATTTTCAGGTAAGAATCTACTTGTTAGTGGTGGATTGTATTTGGTAGACGGTTGTTACAAGCAAGAGGTGATTTGTTCGGCGTTTATGTACCATAATATCTGTATAACTGGTGCATATGGATCCTAATCTGCGTCTTAAACAAGGTAGCCCTTATTCAGCATACATTATACATCACTTTTATCCAAACTAATCTCTATAATCTTTATTAAATATAAGGATAATGCTAATCCTACTGGCTTCTGTATAAATACAGCAGCATTACGTTATTGGCTTTCTGTGTCCTATATAGCAACATGACCCTATTTTAAGACATAATCTAACCCACTCATTGCTAAAACGAAAGTCTACCCCATAGAAAACACAGGTGTTTTTAGTTCTGTCCACAAAGGTCCAGATAAAATCCTTGTTCCCTGTATTCACTCATTGTCTACAATATGTTATCATCTGGTCAGTTTCTACATGACTGTGCCATGAGATGGGAAATACGGCAACTGCCCATACATAAATATTAAACAACATGCCTTATTTTTGTTCTGTTTGCACCAATGTTTTTATGTTAATATATATGATATATATATAATATATGTTAATATAACTGTTTATACCCAAACCCAAGTTGTTTCTTGTTTTATGAAAGGAGGCAAACAAAATGTAATTCTGGCCCATAAGATTCTTCCTTTCAAGTTTAGTAAGGGGAATTAATTTTAGAAACTTCAAACTGTACAAGACAGTCTAACATACGTATCCAGAAAGCACCACTCATTGATATTATTCCAAAGACATTACATTCATCAACAAACTTAAAAAATAAAGGAAATAACAGACCCATTCAAACATTATATAGATTGCTGTGTTGAGTGATTTAGAGCCCCATTTGCTGCAACTTCTGTGTTCAGTGGAGTAGAGAGCCAATTGTACTGTTTTATGCAGAATTCAGCGCTAAAAAAGCAACAGAACAATTATATTTAAAAAATAATTCAGAGATACTTGAATCATACTTTATTAAAGACTAATTATATGTAATGTGTGTTATTATCATGCAATAACCTACTAATAAACTATTTAAATGTATGAGGGTATGGTGTTTTTATTCATGATGAATTCAGATAGTAACTCATGCGTGAGTTTATTTATATAAACTCTGCATACCCAGATATTTTGAACATCTCAATAAGTGTTTATATTAAATTATGCATACTCAAACATTGATGTATAATGAATAATGTAAAGTGTTACTGATAATCCTTAAGCACTTTCACACTGTCATAAAAATGCAAATACTACATGTAACAATCTGATTTTGAGAAATCGCCAGTATTGTTTCCTAGTGATGTTATAATGTGATAATAAAGTCTGTTGGACAGTTTGGGCATGTTTAATGTTATAATCTTGATGATGGGACACTTTTTTTTTAGAGAAAAAGATGTGCCAGAATTAAGCTGCAAGGGCTGTTATATCCTGTGCTGGTCGTCTCTGAACAGAGATGGACAAGATTGTTTAAAAACTAATTTAAACCTCCAGCCAGGTCCTAAAGCTGTTAGTTATTGAATTACACCAACTGAATGTAGGGGAAAGTCCACCCACTGATTCTTAAATCTTATGGCCCACGATTTGGGGTTTAATTGCATGTGCAGCAAAGGTTCTTTCTACAGCACCATTGCCCTCTCTCTCTCTAATGGATGTACAGCATTATAATATTTGAACTTTATGCCTTTTTTTAAATAGTAGTCACCAGTTAGTTTTTTTTGTTGTTTTTTCCCCAATTTAGTAGTGTCCATTTATTTTGTTTAGCTCAGCTCACCGCTACCACCCCTGCGCTGACGGGAGCGGCGAAGACTAGCACACGCTGTGTGCCGTCAGCCGACTGCTTTTTTTCACACTGCAGACTCACCATGCAGCCACCCAAGAGCTACAGCGTCGGAGGACAACGCAGCTCTGGGCAGCTTACAGGCAAGCCTGCAGGTGCCCGGCCAGACTAGAGGGGTCACTGGTGCACGGTGAGCCGAGGACACCCCACTGTATGCCTTAGATAGTGATCCCACGTTATGCTATGTTTAATCAAACCTGACATAGATGATCTGACTCAGTGCATGTTTAGTCCTTAGGAGATTTTTATCATCTAATATTAAACACACGCTATACGGTTTCTGTTCTTCCCATCTGATGAATCCACTTTTGCATATTCTGCCATCTGCCACTTGCATTGTAAAAATCAATATCAGATCCATTTGCTTTATTTATCATGATACCCCAAACTCCAGAGGCACTGATTGTGTGATAACCCCATTTAAATTGTATCAAAGGGATTCATTTAAATCAATAATAATAATTGTAATAATAATAACAATTTCATATTAAATGTTTTATACATTTTGTTGTATAAATGTAGAGTAAACAGGGCAGATTAACAAGATATAGTTGTTGCAGGTTGTCTGTTCACCACTAGGGCAACAAGAGTATTAACTTTGATACTGTTTATCAGGTACAGTAATGGTTGAGCTTTGTCCACATGCACTTATAAACTTTCCAACTTCATTAGGATTTGTTGGGAAATGACTGATCAAAGATGCTGTCACAGTTGTTCCTTTTTCTCAGCTCAAAGCTGTCTGCAAATTATTGGCATCACCTTAGGGAGATATTAGAGGGGTCTTCAGTGTTATATGCTGTACCGACAAACACCACTTAAGCCAGACTCTGCTTCCTAAACAAGTATTTAATCCCCTCATTAATGATATATGAAACTAGAAATCAATGGGCAATGCTGGTTAGAGCCTCTTTACAGAACTAATGGCTACACCTTGTCTAACGTTAGAGACTTCTTTCTTGGGTATAGATCTGTTACATATGACGGGTAACAACAGTTAGATACATTAATGCTGTATTTGGACTGTAACAGCTGTCGATATGCTTTTTGGGGAGCTTGAAATGTTTTATTTTGTTTAATTTTGTTTGTATGTTTTTGTAAAAAAAAAAAAAAGCAGCTCTTTGTGCTTTGGTACATTCAGGACACTGCGATTGAGGTTCTTAACTCTAACCATCCTATTACAGTAGATCATTTTTTTCCATGCCAACCCATCAGTCTCTGAAGGAAAAAAAAAACATTCCTTAGCATGGCTTGATTTACAATTTGTTAAACTACACTAACTGCATTACCCAATGTAAAATATGTTTTGTGTGGTAATGAAGTAGTGTGTCTCTTTCTTGGGTGTTTTTGTTTAGCACCGGTTGATATTCATTGTGAACAGTTACTTTGTCAAGTCAACTGGATTCTTGATCCCACTGCCTACAACGTAAGATTGTGAGTGTCTGGAACACCATTACAGATGCTGCTCAACATGTCCGTCTACCAAGAGTATGTTTATTATTTATTTATTTAGCAGACGCCTTTATCCAAGGCGACTTACAGAGACTAGGGTGTGTGAATTATGCATCAGCTGCAGAGTCACTTACAATTACCTCTCACCCGAAAGACGGAGCACAAGGAGGTTAAGTGACTTGCTCAGGGTCACACAATGAGTCAGTGGCTGAGGTGGGATTTGAACCGGGGACCTCCTGATTACAAGCCCTTTTCTTTAACCACTGGACCACACAGCCTCCACACAGCACTACTGTTTAGTGCAAGGTCCACTGTAAACAAGCAAGTGAATCTTCTAAATAGAGAACCTAATTTGAGGTTCAGAGAAATTGAAATAAATTTATACTCGTTTCTCATACTTTATTTGAAATGTAGCTGTAAGTTGGAGCACTAAACATTACAATCTCACTGAAGAGCTTATAAATTAAACTGAAAAGCATTCTGTGGTCTTTACCGATCATTACTGACAAAAATGGAAGCAGGGTCTTTTACTGAATGTCTTTTGAATTGTCTATTTTACACATGGTTGAGCCTGATTACGTAGCCCAGAGAACTCCATAACACTTTAGTTTAGGGATCCTATATCATTTTTTGTTGTTGTTATTGTTAATAATCGCTTATAATGGATATAGTCTGTCAGTCTTTTCAGGTCTGTTTGTCTTTATATGCCAGTCTGTCTGCCTGTCTGTGTCTTTATATGTCTGTCTCACCAATTGTATGGGGTTGCTTTGTTTTTGCATTACAGTCATTATACTTTTTTTTTGTTGCTATTATTTATAACCACTTAACAGATATCTAAACTAAAGTGTTACCAAGAAATCTTGTGATCAGTTGGATTTTAGAGGGGTACATACTGTTCTCAAATTTATAACTTAACCATAAATATCAAAGATGATCGCCTACTGCTCCACATGGTCAGCAAGACTTAGTCTTAGAAAAACAAATACAAACTGGAGCGCAGTCGTCACAGCAGTGATGGCCTTTTAAGGGATTCTTATAAAGTGGTTTGGGGGCCTGCTGTTCTCTTGTAGGGAATTAAATTGCTTTAAGGGATGATGCTCATAAAAATGCAGTTCAGAAAAACCTATATAAGAGAGAACCATTTTTCATTATTTGGCAAAGGCTGTGTAGTTTACATTCCTTTAATGATATTGAATTTGACTGACATTCCTGTAATAAATTGCATCAGGTTGTGTAGAATTCTGTGGAATTCTGCAGCAGCTTCAGCTGTGTTTCAAAAGTATTAGGGTAGCCACAAGAAAGATCAAAGTTAAAGGAAGCCTGTCTTGTTTCATGCCTTAGGTAAAATATCATCATACGCCAGTATTTTCAGAAATAATGCGCTTATTTTTTTCTTATTTAGTTAATTGAATTTAATGATCTCATATAAGAACGGGTAGAATGTATTTCATCTGGATTTTGTTGTATATAGTAAAATAAGAACATTATACTAAAATTAAAAAAGATCAAAACAAGGTGCTCCCCTTCCCATCACTGTCTATGTGAGTTTGATTGGAAAACTTACAAACAACTGATGGCAGTTTTCCAGTGGTTATATGTAACTACTAAAAAAATAAAAAATCCCATTAAGCCTGTGCACAGTATCTCACAGTATAACAAACTTGGCATTTATGCTGGTCATGTAGTGTCTCCTGGTGGCGTTCTGTTGCAAATCTAACAGTTCTTAAAATAGTGATAACTATCAGCATTAGCAGCATCTTCGGCTGGAGACATTTTTGTTCTTTTTATTTATTTGTTGTTTACAGATACTCCTATTTGAACACAGCACTGTTGATTTCAGGCTGCTTCCTGGCACCTGTTTGTTCACTTCCTGTGCTCTTTGGCAATCTTACGACAAGAGTTGAAATCAGAACATGTGACACATACACAGGAAGTTCTCTGTAAAGAGCAGCGTTGAAGAATCGAATAAAGAACAACAAGACATTCAATAGAAGAGGAAAGAAAATGACAAGCCTAAGTTTCAGTTTATAGCTTGTTTAAGTTTGCCGTTCATTAACAGTTCAATAAACCAAGAACTGATAATCAAACCTTATTTACACAGCCCTTTTTTAAAGTGGTGTGCAGCTAAAATGTGTATATTGATAAATACAATTATATTTCATACATTATAATTGAACGAGATTGTTGGTACATTGTTGACTTTTTTGTCTTTCCTAAGTTTTTGACATGGTGATACTGTACATTATGTTATAGGAAAATGCATACCACTCAACATACCTTTACCCTTATTTCATATGTCACTGAAACACCAAAAGCACTTATCTAAAGCCACTAGGACAAGGGTGTTTGAAGATTTCATATTGGATCATTTATAAGACTGAGGCACCCGTTCCCTAGCTCTCCCTCCTTGTGTATATGTAAGTGATTAGGTGTGATTGAAAAAAGGAAGCAGCCAGAGTAGGCTAGTGGTGTTTGGGGTTGGAGTAATCTGACAGTTTGCAAAACTGTAAAAGAGATTATGTGAGGAGAATGAAAATAGCACTCAGCAGGTATGTCGAAGAAGATGGACAAGTTAAAACAGATGATGCAACCCTAACCACATCATGCAGGATTCCCCGTAGCTATGGCATTCTGCTTTGCGTGCAGCAATGTTGATTCGCTGCGTCCACATCTGGTGCTACAGGAGGGAATCCTGGAGACCTACAGTAAGGAACAGGAAGGCTACTATACACAAAGGTATTTCAGAAACCTGTCAGAACAAATAAAGGCATATTCATGAACTGCTGATGCTGTCTGTATAAACATGTGGATTGGGAATTTCTCAGTGGCCTAATCTGTTATACAGGGAAAGTCAATTGAGAAGCCTAAGAGGCTAAATGGACAATGCAGTTGGTTGTATGGAGCTTAACCAAAGTCTTCAAGAGCAATGGAATCATAGGGAATTGGGTGCTTTCTGCTTTAGAGAACTGATAAAGTCCCTAATCTCTTTTATAAATGGTTCAATCTTTTTTGTTTGTTTGTTTGCTTTACTTAAACAAGTAGTTTTAGAAGTTTAGAAGATTATAGGGGAGCAAGGCTGGGTAAAAGACCATCTGTGTGGATGAGAACTATGATCTATATCTGGAAGCTGAGGAACTTAAACAAATATATTGGGCCACTTTTGAGTTCTGTTCCTTATTATGTATTTGGATCAAATATTTAGATTTATTTTCCTTATATCCTAACAGACAGTATTACTTCTACCTGTTCCACAGCCTGTCAAGCAAAACAATGAAAGGGATACACCCAATAGAGAGAGTCTGAGGTAGGTAGTAGTCAAGCTCTTAAATATGTGGATGTTAATCAGAATGGCAAATTAGTATTTAGCCTTGTTCAATAGCTGACAGAAAAGACTAGGTTGTATGCTAGATTTCTACTTTATACTTTAGGAATATTGACATTTAAGAGGAAATATTAAGAGCTATTATTAACCAAGGATTTGTATGCATTTAAATTAATCAAGTAGAGGAGCCCAAATGTAATACTTTCAAAACAGAGGAACATCTAAAGCAGAATGCGCTTTGTGGAGAGAAGAGAGCATGTTATTTTCTACCAGACCCAGCATTACACATTACATCAATTCTGAGAAAAGCAGTTTACACAGAGGTCTGTGGTACTTAAGAGATTGACTAGAAAAACAGGAGTACCATTTATTAAATGCTCATAAAAGTGCATGGCAGAACACACCATAATAAGGAAGTCTGTGTCCCAGTTCATCAAAGAAATATAAATGTTAAGAGGTGAGCATTTACTGATGAGAAGAATGAAGGATTCACCCTCTGATGGTGCCTTAACAAATCGATGGATATCCCGTTTATTAAAATCAATCTTTATGATTTATCAAAATAGATGTATCAAGATGCTCCAAGCTACCATTCTAAAGTTATTTCTTACAGTCACACTTGCCATGAAAAATACATCACCAAAACCATTCATCTCTCTTGTCAAACCATTCAATAAGTATCAACCATAATTCTGAACCAAAATCTGTTCTAGCAGGGCAGAAGGTTTTAAAATGACTGATGTTAAGTTTAGTTTATTTGCATGGTTTACCAAATCCTTTTTTTTTACTTTGACTCAGAAATCTCTCCAGAGGAAGTATGGTGAAAAAGATTGTCTAAAAACTATAGTGCATGTAGAATGTAAAAGACCCAAGTCAAAGGTTGTACAACTTTTCCTGTTCTGCAGTGCTGTTATACATACTCAATGCTCCAGAGATTTGACTGATTAGGGCAGTGGGGACAGTATCACAGAATCTCTCTATTAGGGAGAGGTCCGAGATCATACGGTATCGTTCTGCTCCATTAATCATTTTGAAATGGCAAATAAAGTAGGATTTCAGCATGGAAAGAGAAAAAGGAATGTCAGGGACCCACAGGTTATTTTGAAATGAAAGAACTCAACCAGACCAGAGCCAAAGGACCACAGTGTATAAATGCTCCCAGATCTTCATAACAACCATTTCCTAAGAACTACTGCCAGTTTTCCTGTAATTTACAATAAATTGTTTGTGAAATCCATGTATCCTCCTATTTGTGTTCCATTTGTACAAATTATTATTATATATATTTTTTAAATTTATTTCAGAAGTGGAGTGAGTCAAGTATTCTACATGTATGTAGAGTCACTTGGAAATAAAACTGTAGGGGAGGGGTAATCTAAGCTAACTGTATCCTGTTTATCATCTGTAGTTAGTTATTAAGCTTTTAGTGTTTCCATTACTTATAGTCTATGTGTGTGTTTCTTACTGTTGCTATATGCTTTGAATCTCTTTTTATTGCCAGTGCCCCCAATATACAAATTGCAGTCTGTATAAAGAACACAGGAATTCAGGTTCTGCATTTTAGAAAATGGCGAGATGCTGAGACAGCACTTTCTGCTGTCATTCTCAGCATGTGTCTGTCAGGGTATGACTTTCCCTGCAGCTGAGCTTATATCGTTTACGGATGTGTATGATATCCCACATAATTAGAATGAAAACAAAAAATAAAAGAGCAAAAGATGTGTCCTCAATTTCTGGCAAGTTTTGAATCCTACACCTAAATAGAGTTACCTGTGCCTGTAAAATATAAATGTCATTAAAATAAAAACATTATGAGAGGATTCCCTCAGTGGATGTGAACATGGAGCATTGTATGATTGATCACTATGGGATACTGTTATATTGTTCTTCTCATTATAGTAATTTTGGTTATCTTTGAGTTGGGTATTTTTATTTTCTTCACAGTTAATAAAATGAACCACCAAAACAGAAAGAATAAAAGAGAACCACTTCTCACAGAAATGATTTTCCAGTAAATCTACAGTATGCAGTAAACTACACCACCATTGATTTTAATATGAGAATGGCTTGAATTACAGTATGCTTAACTGCTACACTATTCTGGCAGAGCATTTATGCCTTAATCTTAAATGCAGCTAAGAAATCGTAAACTGTACATTATGAACACTTTTCGGTCCATCAATCTATCAATCCATTCCAGTTAAGTTATGCTGTCTGGGGGCACAGCAGCATTGTGTATGGTTAGTCTCAATAGACATACCTCTGTCAGTGTATATCTCTTTTCAGACAGGGTCCAAGAAGGAAGCTAGAAATTACCTAGTCTTCAGACAGGTGGTCAGCCCACTCATTTTAGTCATGCCTCTTGAGTCAGCACTGGCCACAGATCAAACCCTAGGCCTCCCAGTCCATTGGCTCCAAGCAACTCAGGGATCGCAAAAATAGAGCCACGTCTTGTGGTGCTATTTTATTACTGCAGTCACTTTATTACTTAGTTTGTCTCTGCAAGGAGTGAGTGAGTAATAAAAATAACTAGCTGGTAGCCAGTTATGTATCAAAAGTCGTTAAGCTGTGTTGGAGCTACAATTACATTTGTTTCACTATGTGTACAGTTCAATTTTAAATGACTTTCTTCCTGTATATCTTAATCAGAAAGAACACATGTGATGTTAATCAAACAGTTGCAGTGCTGACTGGAAAAAGAGATCACATAAAGACAAAAATGATATTCTAAACCCAGAAATATTTAATGAAAGCTACTGTAACTTAGAACTGTTATTTTATAATTTAAATATAGATTTTTTACATAACAAAACATATATATATATATATATATATATATATATATATATATATATATATATATATATATATATATATATATATATATATATATATATATATATATATTGAGACCCCAATTAAGCCATAGATCAGAAATTGAATTCTCAAAACTGGTTTATGGAAGGCACATCACAAGGAAAGAGGATAATATAATTGTATTTTTTTATATATAAAATCTTAACATGTGGCCTAATATGAAAAGAAAAAAAAGCTCAGTTATGAACTGTGTAATTTAGTTTTGTGTTAATAAATGAACAGTACCAGCAGTGAAATCTCCTTTGAATGGAACACTAGGTTTTTATGAGAAGTAATTTCTTCAGTTCCAGGTTTTGTTTACACTTTCATTATATTTCAACTACATTATCTGATGCCGTGATACAGTTTTCAATCTTAAACCCGCTTTAATCTCTCTGTGCACTCAGCAAATCTGAGCACACTCGATGGCATGAGGGAATTGTGAAGGTTATATTACAGTACATGAATCAACGGAAAATGAAATGCACTCGAGACATTTTCAGCTGGTTTTAATTTATAGAAGAAAGTTATGGATACAAAAATGCATTTAATGTAATCTGATCACTTTATTCAATGCTGAATTTATGAGCAATTCACAGGAAGCCCACTGACTTGTTTTAAAAATAGTGCCCTAGATATGAAGACAATTAAATGGAGTTATTTTTACAATTTCAAAATAGTTATAATGCAATAATGCAAAGCATGCTACAAGTATTATTATTATTATTATTATTATTATTATTATTATTATTATTATTATTATTATTATTAACAATAACATCATAAAACAACACATTTGGGGACATTAGTTGACTTTAGGTGAAAGAGAAATTATTACCTTGGGTGTTGCATTTCATTTTTCCCACAACAAAATGGCCTTTCAGTTTAAATGAAATTACAAATTCTGAAATTTAACAAAACACAATAAAATAAACATTCTGAAAAAATTAAAGATTACATTATATTATGAATTCTGAAAAACTGGCAATGAAAGAAATAAGAAATCTTAAAGTAGTTCACTTGCCCTTGTTTCATGAGGTTTTGTTTTCCAGAGAATTAAACCTGCACTGCCTGTGGTCTATAGTCTTATCCATTAGCTGCCTTTTATAATGAATATTATCTGTTTCTGTCTTTGGAAATAAAATCAATTCATAAAGAGGCTCTATCGGTTAGATGGCCTTATCCATTATCATCAATCTGGCACTACAAAGCAGCTGTTTAACACATTAAGAAACCCACAGGCATTTAACATGTGAAATAGAGTAAAGACTCACTTTTTAATGCTGGTGGCCACAAAAACCAATATGGGTTAAATTTAACCTATAGACTTTCTTATTGCATCCTTTAATGGTGTTTGGGGGATTTGAACAAAATATTGGCAAAAGATGAATAAGATATTTGAACAATAAATTACGGTAATTTTTCTTTCATGGCCCAAACTACTGGCGTGATCTGCACAAATGAACAAATGTTAACACACTGGCTCGTGTATTTTGATGTATCATTCTTGATGCTAGTTTAAATTGTGTTGAATTCTTAACCCCAAAAGCTCCTTATGCTGATTTTGTATTGGGCTGTTTTCCTGTTTGTGAAGTTCCCTGGCATAGTTACTGTATTTATTTAATTACAGTGACCTGCTGTATTTATGTATGTATTTACGGTATGTACAGTATGTGTTTATGTATGTATATATTTATATATGCTGTTAGAAATTGTATTTGGAAACATTGGGTGTGAGCTCTGTGCTTCACACCACATCATCATTATCACACTTATTTTTAAGAAATAAGTAACATACCCAGTAAAGGTAGTGAAATAGAAATAAACAACTATGATATTTATTGTTTCTTTTTCCTTTCCGTTGTGTCAGTTTTTTTAGTAAATAAGCGTTATCTTTAAACCAATAAACTACATTAGTTTCTACATGATCCTTGTGCTTCCATGCTGTTATTGTACCTTATATAGTACCATCTACTATGTGTTTCACCTTGAACTAAAAATGAGTATACACACCTACGCCACCTACTGGACACTGAATGCAGAGCAGATCACAGAAATTACAGATCACCCAAATGGAATTAATAGCAGATGGAAGGTGGTTAACCTAAATATTGAGTCATTATATTTTATTTCACCCACCTTATTTGTACCTCTGTTTCTTGAGCTGTGCCTGCAGCACAATTACAGCTTTCCTTATGGAAATTCATTGACTAATTCTAGAACAATCACAGATTTATATGATTTTATGTACTGTATCATACAGCAATATCTGAATTGTCAACATAGTAAAAAAAATAAATAAATGAGGACCAGCTGAAATAATGTAATCTATAGGTAACAAACAAATCCCATTTTACACGTCAAACCTCAAACAAACAAAAACAAACTGCATTGCATTGATATCCCGTACATAGCTAGAGATCTAAATACTGTTAAATATTTAAAAATCGCCCCCTCTTCCATTTCACAGCTTCCATAACCTTATTAAACAAAAGCACCTATTTTATTAATCTATTTAGATCAATTGAACAGACACCAGCAGCACTGGTAACTTGTAACACTGCAATCTTTGGTCACTGGACCCCCAGATTATATATCAGCTGCTGCTTCCTTCAGCAACACAGCCTGTTTCTCTCTGGCATGTTATCCAGCTGTGCGTGTTTCTTTACCACTGCAGAACCTGTGACACACATGCATACTTCCATCTTAATTCATCCATTAAATTTGGTTCTCCAAAAGCTCTAATCACAATGTAATGCTATTTGCACTGGGGCATAAACTTAGACCACAATGGCGTGAGGCAGAGTTATTAGCATGCACACATTTCACTTGAAACTGTAAATACACCACCTTAAGTTTCACTGATGATAGCGCAGAAGCCTAATTACACTTCTTAGTATAGCTATCATCCACTTCATCACCAGTCCTATACAATTTCCACGCACCCAGTCTTGATGTAGACAGAAACCTTGTATAAAGCCTATTTTATTTATTTAGTTAGTGGATTGATTTGATAAACCACAGGTGGATTTTTTAGTGCATTTTTCACTGAGCTTGATCCCTCTTCCCATTAACACTTCTTTTGCTTGTCCCATAGGGGGAACTCCTCTTAGTTCTTTAAAGGAGTCAGATTCTTTATTCCAGGCAGTCATTTTGGAATCTGTGTTTTATACGTTTCAGATAACCATTCAGGGTTTAGTTGTAGAGGGAACTGTAGCCAGAATACGAAACAAAAAGTCTCCAGATGTTTGCTTCGGGGTAGCTGCTTGTAGAAGTAGTTGCTTCCTCCAGGCTCTCATATTAAATGAGATGTTGCAGTTCTGTTTATTTATTTACTCTGGTACAATATAATAGTACATACAGTCTCATTCATACATGGACTGGATGTATGCATTATAACCAGGCATAAACGGGTCAGGCAATGTTTAAATATCCCTGCAAGTGTCATGTCAAGTTATTGAAGGGTATGAATTCACCTGCTAGCAACTTGTCAGTCCGGCAGTGTCCTTGTATATATTACATAATGCTTCTCATCTTGTACTTGTTAAATATACTGTATATTTTAGATAAATACAAAAAAAATCATTTAAAATTTGGCTTGACCCAACCAAAAACTGGAGCATAACAAGTGTGATCATATCAGTTCTAGCTATTTATGGCCGTCTTTTTGGATTCATATATTTTTTTTTTTACATTGCCAATAGCTATAATTCCCCTTTCCCTTCATTTTTCTAATGATTCATTCAAACATTCCATATGAAAGGAAACCCAAGAATACTGTCGTCACTACTGTGATGAATATGTCTAGATTGAAACAGAGGCTTTTATGGCAGCAGCTTGAGAGCAGCTGTATCTAGTTTTTTTTTTTCCACACTAAAAACAAAATGCAACATGAGATTTGAAATATTTCTTGGCCCATCTGCCATTTAACCCACTTATCTTTGTGTCTGCATTTTTCTTTATTGATCCAAAATAGCAAGAGTGCCATGACGGAGAGAGAGGCCAGAGAAACAAAGCTATAAATCCCTATAAATTATTTTGTTGTTATTCCAGCAGCATCTGTAAGCAATTGTCACAATTACTATTTGAACTGGAATTGACTTCCAGCCAGAATCACAGTTCCCAAAAAACATACATAAACAAACCCTGAGCAAGTGTCTCCTGTTTTGCCAAGCCAGTAGTTCTATGTACTTCTATGTAGTACAAAGGCTAACAGTAATGTTACATTCCATATATATATATATATATATATATATATATATATATATATATATACACTCCTGTTAATATATAAAGTTGCACATATCATATATTTATTTCATATAAAGGCATTTAAATAAAATGTGAGGAAATGGTGTACTTTGTTTACATATTTCACAAACAGTACTATAGTAGGCATTTTTACATATATATTTATCCAAACACAACTGGCTTCAAAAATGATTAAACAGAAATTTCCGCCTATAAACCTTGTGATATGACAAAAGGTTTGAAATGGGTGAACAGTAAGGTGCTCAATAGCATCTGCATGTACAGCCTCAGTACACACCTATGCTGTGGTTTAGAGTACAATGGAGGAACTATCAGGCCACTGAAGCACAAACTGTATAATTAAAATTTTCAAGTGTTTACAGAAGTTCCACTCAGAAAGTTACACTGAACTCTTTGAAAAGAGTTTTTTTTGTTTGTTTGTGTTTTTTTAACTCATAGCAGGGCACCCCCCAACCACGGTGCCCTGGGCGATTGCCCACGTCGCCCACCCCTAAGGCTGGCCCTGACCTTGGCATTTTTTTAAAGACCTATTTTATTACTACACTTGCTCTGTTATACAGTTTGACATACCCGTGATTAACACTGTCTATAAAAAAAAAACAAAAAAAAAACTGTAGCTTTATATGAAGGAACATCTTTAATATAAATATATACTCACACAAGAGCGTATTCTCTGGCATAATCATTTTGAAACAGCACTGTGAAGCGGAGAGCAAGTAAGCAAGACAGTTATTTTATTATTATTATTTCTTTGCCGTGATCCGTGGTTGACAGGAGTCGTTTTCTTTAATTATTATATCTGTGTTCACAATAAACAGTTTGGATTAATACTGCCCGTGTAAACATGTTTATTTTCATGGAGCATTACAATATACAGTATAGCAGTGCTGCTGATGCAGTCAGTGGGAAATTTGGGCTTGCTTGGTATGGCAAAAAACAATGCCAGATCAGTGTTCAAAAGAGAGTCTTTTTTTTTCTTTCAGTGTGCAGTATGCAATACACCGTGAAACTTTCACTGATTCATGAACATAAACTTGCCCCTGATTGATTCCCTGCTTTAAGCGGGGTTTAACAACAACAACAATAATAATAATAATAATAATAATAATAATAATAATAATAATAATAATAATAATAATAATAGTTGAGAATTTGTAAGATTAACATTTAAAGTTTTCAAAATTATTATTATTATTATTATTATTATTATTATTATTATTATTATTATTATTATTAGAATTACAGTATTATTCAGACGTCCTCCTACAGTGCTTTTGATTAGTTTAGTTTTTTTTTTTTTTGGTCCTGCAAGAATGGAAATCTTTTGTGTGTGCGTATGGAAATGTATTTTCCAAACCAAATGAAAATCCTTTTTTTTTCTAAGTTATGACATGTCCTGAATTTTTGGCAGATGTGATAGGGGCATCGGAATCAGGTTTTGCAAACTGCCTGTGACTGGCAGCTGCAGACTCGGGTTTCGGTAGTAGGCTTTCCGTTTTTCTTTTTGCAACAGCTACCGACACCACCCAGGGCACATTAATAATGCTAATGATGTCATCAAAAAGAGGCGGACTTTGGTTCTTTGAACGACTGTATAACCATTCATAAAGTGCTTTGCGACAGTTGCCCGTATTCTCAGATCATTTTATGAATGGAAATATGGCCACCTTTTGTTAGTTTTAAACATAATTTGTTTTATTACGGCAGTCGGCAAGTACTTTAATGAATAGGGCCGACAGTTCCTATGTTTCTTTATTTCACTAATGTAATGATGTGTTTCAGTACATTATGAATTCAAATTTTACAGTACTTACCTATATGGTCTTGTGGCAGGGTGACTGATGGTCTGACGTCACGGCAGAAGCAGGAACAAAAACTGACACCAGGGACGTACTGCACCGTTTTTATTTACAAAAACAAAAAGAAATAAAATATTTAAACAAAAACACTTGCTCACAGAGCGAAAATAAAAGGTTTAACAAAAATAACTCTCGAACACAAAATGACACGGTCAGGCTGGGCAGTAGCCTTCACTGATCCTTTGTCTTTTTTTAAATACAGGCACAGGGGCGGAGGGGGAGACCCCGATCTAAAAATAAATAAACAAAACAAATAAATACGTACAGAGCTCTCTACCGCCCTGCTACAGGTCTCCATTTCAATACACAAAGTAAACATGTTCTAAGAATACAGTAAAACTATGTTTAAGTGTGCTGTATAATTATATACTTTGGATGGGAGGACTTTGTACTTATACTAAAACCAAGTAACTCTAAATTCACAATCTGAAGTTCTTTATTATTACTTTCAATTTGAATTCAAAGGGGTAAATGTATAATTCAATCCAGTACCCAAGTGATATATTTCAGGTAAATAGTAACAGTGCAAATTTAGGAATACTGTAAATAAGGGAATGCAACCTAATGACCATCTGCTTTACTTCCATGCATGTATTGAGATATGCTGGGCTAATAACATTTCGTTGTACCTTTTTATTCTACGAGGGCCTCCAGCGATTCTTTAAGCCTCATGTTTCTGTTCAGTGAGCCTCAGATTGGTAGAGAAATAGTTCAAAGAATACAGCCTGTAAATTATTGAGAGAAAACTGCTGGGAGCACTCAGTAAATTACTTCAGTTACATACGCACATGGTTTCTAGAGGAAGATACATGCCAATGAGGTCCAAGACAGGACAATGATGGTATCAATCAGAAAGCTCTAACATAAGTCTGTGTTTGTAAAAACTGTGCGCCTGATTAAAAGACAAAGATGCTGTAGTCCTTCACTAATCTAAAACAAAAACACATAAATGACCTTAGTGAACTACATATGTTTTATATATATATATATATATAAATATGTAGGATGCATGCCTCGTACAGGCCTTAAAAAAAAGTCCAAAGTCCAAAGCACTTCATTGTCACATAACTACGGGTGCATCGAGTGTACTGGGAGACAACCAGAGGTTAGTTATCATTGAGTAATGGTTCTATATCTCTCCAGAACCACTGATGAAAAACTGTAAGTTTTATATTGCCTTGTTTCTAAAGAAATGTAATGTTCTTTACCACAGATATTTTATAGTTGGAGGGATGAAACCTGAAGTTTTCTCTAATTTATTCAGTACTATACAAAATCAGCTTATCACAAAGAGAACGTCAATTAAGTCTGTAAATCTAAAGTGGCAGTGTTTTATCCCTTTGCGTCTATTCAAGTTGCAGACCGTTTTATTCAGAGATCATTTTCAACATGTGTAAGCCTTCGGTAGGTTACCATTTCTACATACACAAAGTTATGTTTTTTCTTTGGCGAACACTGTTTAACATACTATGTTAAATCTGTGGTCATAAACGTACTATGCTCAACATTTTTTTTCTGTGTTTGTTCCTCTGAGGTAATCATTAAGAATTTCACAATAAACTTGCTTTGGTTTTTGGTTAGAACATCAAAGTGGTATTTTTTGTCTAAGAGAATAAAAAGGAATAGATCAGCTTTGGGGGTAAATACCGCCTTAATCTCCTATTTGTACATTCTAGATATTCAGGCCCCTTCACTTTTAATTAGTACTCTCCCTAATCTTTCTTTTGCTTTTCCTCTTTTCCTGGAATCCATTACAAAATGTTCACCCCTGGCAACACAGTGAACATTCTAATAGCAGTGGGTAGAAGTACTGGTCTTTGCTGTGGTACCATACATGCATACATGTACATTATGGCATGCACTCAATTTTTTTTTTGGTATGGCTAACCAGTGTGCTGTTATTAGTAGAACTGTCCACATTTTTGCACAAAAAAAAAAGTTTTATAATGGTTTCACATGTTTGAATTCTCCAGTATTACAGATATGTTTTCTGACTGCCCTTTAATTGTTCAGAACAACAACTGAAACCTACTTTTGTCAGCCATGCAGTCAACAGCAGTATCTCTTATACAGTACAGCATGTTGACTTTGACTATTAACTGAGACTAAATTACTGCTTTTGTCAGGGTTATTGCCTAAATAATAACGCAATGTATCACTTTTCAAATAGTAAGTCTTTGTACTGTAGCTACATTTTGGCAGCACAATCATATTGTTATTGTTTAAACACAACTTGAATTTGAAGGTGAAAAACATGATTTTCTGTACAGTACTACTGTATGTTTTAGATAGCAGTATGTTAGATATCTTGTACCACTGTAGAGTAGATAGCTTTTTTTTTTACAACCCAGTCCATGTCATCTTAACAAGGAAATGTTATAAGAAGTGGACGGTGACCCATCAACTTCCAGATTCAATGAACTGACAGAAGAACAAAATAGTAAAGAATATTTTGAACAAAATAAGTCAGGTGTAGGTGTGCTGTAATAAAACAAATATTAAATTCAATACATGTAGTTATTACCAAAAAACAAAAAAACACGAGGGAATCGCTGTTAGTTATGTGTTTGTGAAATTGGCTGTAGTTTCTTGACATAGGATATGATTTAAACCTGTGTAAGGTTAAGGTCAATAGCAGAACCAACTATTGACTTCTGATGAGCAGAGGAAATACAAAAATCAATGTATGCAACAATAGAAGTGTATTGTTATTATTGTTCACAGTGACATTTAGTAATTTTATGGTGGCTTACCCTGTCATTTTGTAATGTCACTTTTTTATATTTCTGCCTGTTTTTCGTTAAGTATATGGAAATCTATAAAGTGGTATGTTAGCGTAACATTATTCAGCAGGTTTTTTTTAATTCACCTCTCATTCACACTATGTGCACTACCCACTAAGAAGTAAATCCTATTGTATTCTACCTGTGCCTGGTGCTGCTAAAATCAGAGGTCGATCACAGGCACCATTTGTAAGAACCCTCAGCATTGTGTTCTGTTAATCTTCTATTTTGAAAACTATAATCAGAAAAGTTAAAGAGAGGGCAGACAGAGACAAGCGAACATGAATGGCAGTTGCTTTTTAAAGAGCACAATGACAATAAGCTGAATGCTAAGGTCTGTAAAATTAATAGGCTTTATGTTATCAGATAAGCCCTGTAAATACAGGGCTGTTTGCCTGCAGCCACTTTTCATTGCTTTCTTTCTCGTTTGAATAAAGACAGCGTTTTAAGCATACATCTGACACGATTCACACTTCAAATAGGACAAGATGGAGGGAGAGAAAGGAAATTATTACAAGCAAAGAAAGCGTATTATCAACTGACACCCTGCGGCGATAGTTATTAAACTCTTGTGCACACACAGGCTTGTTATTGTCCAGGTATTTCAATGGAACGCATCATAATTGCACGACCAGACAATGCTGCATGTCTGCTGGCATCGCTCTCCCAAGCATCCCTGTGTAGCTGCTGCATTAGTGATGAAATATGTGTATATAATCACGCTGATAAGAGTGGTGACAGAAAAATGCCCAACAGCTCCGGTGGGGATCAGAAACAGGATTGGATAAAATATTTTTTTTTATCTTCTTTTCAAAACTCTTTCCACATCAGACAGCTAAGAGAAGTTCCTCTGTTCTCTTCGACTTTTACATACTTCGCTAGAAGCAGCACTGCTCGTCTCCCCCCATCCCAATTCATCTTGGATGAAGAGGCCCATCAAAGCTCATCAGAAACAAGCAGATTGTTGTTGTTTTTTTGCATAGAGAATCAGAGGCCTTCGAATCTTGGAGAAGATCAGAATGTTGCTGAAAGGACGGCCTGGAAAGCACAATGTAATTAAATTGTTCTCTTTTAATGTCTGTAAGGTTGAGGAAAGACAACATAATCAGTACTTTTCCCCCCTGGGGGCTTTCATAATTAAGTTAGTCATTTGAACTCTTTACATCCCTGATATGGTTAGTATATATGCGTTGTTTAATACTACGACTACTACTACGAATACTACTACTAATAATAATAATACTACAAGGAATGAAATCGCAGAACTGCCAGAAATAGCAGCAAACAAAAACATCACAAAGGAGACATAGAGATTTAGCACATGCAAAGACCTTGAAATTCAGATCAGAAGAATGTGGTCTATGAAGGCAGCTGTCATCCAGGTAATAATGGGAACAGACTGTTGGAAGAACCATCTGAAAAATACTGAAGAGAAGAGGAATAGCACAGCGCTATTGTGAACTATAACTTTTTAAAAAGCTAATAAAATTAACTACATTTATGTTACCACTAAGCAAGCATTTATATTTTAATAATTTTAATTGTCTTTGTTCATGAGATGTATTTGACCCCAATTACAGAATATTTTACCCCTGTTTTATTCCCCAATTTATAATGTTAAATTATGTTCCCTCACTGAAGCAACTCCTACACAGTTCTAATAAACAACCTGGGGGTCAGTATTATATTTTGAATTGGACTCTCCCCGATCTTAGTTCATCTGACATGTATTCCCTCCCAAATTGTGTTTGAAAGGACTATAAAAGCAAGGTAAATTCTAGAGCACAATTCCTGTTGTCCTGAGGTATACATTGCCTCCTTGCTTCCGTGCCAGTTTGTCCACTGAGTCACATCCACAGTGTAGAGCTATGACTGGGTGAGTTCAGTGAGCAAATAAAATGCCTGGGACTGCTAAGCATACCCATGTAACTGAAATGTGAGCAATTCTTTTTTTTCTTCAAGAGGGCCGGGCCGCAAACAGGCATTATGGGATCTCAGCCAACCTAATTGCTGAAGGCCTCAGTCAACCTTGTCTGGCATCAACAGGGTGATGGTAAAGGGTGAAGATACAAGCTCGAAACTAGTCTTCTCAGATTTCATCTTAATAGCACTGTCAAGCCTTTCCTTATGCTATCTGTATACAGGCCATTAGACCTTTCCACAATGTGTAAACCCTGGGTATTAAAACCACAATTTGCACTGTCAGCTCCTATGAGTGAAATCTATTGCAGTTACAGAGATGTCCCGCTTTTGCCTTTGTAGCAACTTTCAAACCACAATAACCATCATCAGTTAAAGCAAGCCGATCCATTACACTTCCTCTGTTCTTGCAGCTTCACATTAAGCTAATATTATCTATTCCCAGAGTGCAGGAGCCCTTCCAGCCCCCATCAATTATTAATACCTTGCTCCCAGCTAATGTTTTGTTTGAATTATTTAAATGTATCTTCATTTATCAATAAACATAAAATGTTAAACAAAGAATACTGATGAAGGGTATACATTAGACTGTACAGTGTTATGAGATTATTTAGAATGCTTTTCTCTGATTTATTAGAATAATATCAATCTTTTTTCAACTCGTTTTTCTTTAGACATTTGTTTATTTGCCTCTGTGTCCAATGTGAAGCATTGTTATTGGGGTTACTTTTCTTGCTCCTGTCTAACCAGAGGCATCCTTCCCTAATTATCCTGAGAGTGAAATAATATGAAGCCATACACGCTGTTATTAAAAAGGTCCAGCCATCCTAAATGAAAAAATAAAAAAACTGAAAATGACATTTAGATACTATAATAATAACAGTGTATTACCCCCTGAAGAAACCTCAGCTGAACAATTAACATTACATGCAACGGTAACACAATGGACTTGAAGCAAATATGCCACAGTGGTTCTGATACACTAATACACTGGAACCAGAGCTAATACGATACTATGGCACTGCACTGCTGATTACTATTGTGTATAGTTTTATAAAATGGTGATACCATTGATATGTCAAATATGAACATGTTCCCACTGTCATACAATTGCACCAACCATACCATACCAGTGTAGGTTCCTCTCCTTCTATTATGCATCATTATTATCATTGCTAGTGTAGTGCCTCTACATTCCCATTGACAATCATCATTGTTACACTGGTGCAGTCACTCCGATATTATAGATATTGGAGTACAGCCAATCACAGCCAATCGCAGGGGTTAAAGGACGAATAGTATAACAGGCAGTGTTGTTTAATGAACTGCTATTTTGGATTCTGAAACCCTATTGCTGAGATGAGGTAGAATAACTACAGTACTCCATAAGAACATTCATGGTGTAGCCTATATATATCATCTATGTATTCATAATATATACTTTCTTATTGTATAATATCTTATTTTGTTATCTATCATTCAATATTGTTGTTTCTGTTTTATAACTATTCCAGCAAAAAAATAAATAAATTTAAAACTACATTTTTGAAGAACACTGTTGTTTGAAAAATAACCAATAGGGGTGTGCAGATAAGTCTCCTTTAGTTTTTCATGTATAGATAACCCAATAACATTTGCTACAGTTGCAGAGAGGGGTCAAGAATTCCAGTTGCACATCCCTTGTGGTCATTTCTAAATCCACCTCACTTAGGTGGATTTAGAAAGCAACCGCTGTGGTTCAAAAAGGACATTTGTTAGTAAGTAATTTGTTAGAGAATTAGAGAATTTTACAAAACTAGTTTCCCAAATGAAAAGGCTATTTTTTAAAATGACTATTCTGGTAAAACTACAATTATAATCAGACATCAGGTTATATGCAGGGTGTCTTTTCCCCCTGTAATTTCTGTCAAACTTGACAAAAGCTGCTTAAAATAGAATAGACTGCAGTCAGAAATGATTATTCTGAGACCACTAGAATTTTATTGTTAAATATCAAAGGTTCCTTATACTGTATACATAAACCCAAATAACTAAAATTCCTACAAATTATACTAGACAACAGACAGATGTGGCTACTCTTGAATATAAAGATGGGGCTGTCACAATCCACTTTTATTGTGCCTGAAAAACACAAGCCAAGTTAGAAGAAACAACTGGGGCAACCTTGGCCCCCATCGGTTTTACAGTTGTGCCTATTTGCTTTGTGTGGACAAGGTTGCCCCAATGGTTTCTTGAAACTCGGCTTGTGTTTTTGATATTTCTACTTTAAATGGCTGGGCACTTTTGACAACTTGCCGTTGCTTCACATTTCCAATGTGTTTTTGTTTCAGATATGAAATATTTACAATGGAAGTTGTTTCTCTTGGATCTACCAGAAATTAATTTGTTTAATGCCACATTTTTCCATGAGTGTCGAATCCTGTCTAAACCCACTGAAATTGTTTAAGGATGGTGCTCAGTGGTGGGGTACACCCTGCCCTGTGCAAATTTTGTGTTATTTTGTATTGTATTTGTTGTATTAGGATTTAAATGTATTGTTTAGTGTTTCAAAACACAATGTTGTGGTGTTATTGTTTTACAGCATGGATGGGGTGAAAATTCCCCATCCAACTAAACTTGTGCGTAATGTGGCCATCTCCCAATTATTCACTAAATTCCAATTGGGAGATGGCCACATATATAAAAGCGTTATAAAACTAAAAACAAATTGCTACTCGTGCTGGCTTTACACCAGCACGTTACTTGTTTTAATTATTGTCTGTTTTTGTTTTGGCCAACGTGCCTTTTTGTTTATGAAAAGTGTTTTGTTTTGTGTTGTGTTTAAATATTTTATTTATAATTTAATAAACACATGCATCAGCACTTCATACCTCGCAGTATGGTGTGTGTCTCTTCCTGGTCTGATGTCATCACAAAGCCATCCAGCTGACACGCTCACATAAAAAAAAAAAAATGGTTGCAAAAATGACACGAAAATGAGCAAAAATGCGCATGTGAGTCTACAGGATTCGATACTCATAGAAAAAAATATTAATATAAAATTATGTTTAAAAAAGAAAAACTAAAATCAGAACTGGCAGAAATATCTGAAAGACGATAGGAAATAAGAGCAATTTAAAAACAAGAGGGATTGTGTCAGCAACTTGTCTGAAAAGTTACCAACCCCCTACCTTGTCAGAAGGTGTTATGATTGATGGCCAGAATGCTTCCGTTTATAGATTCACAACTGAGACTTTACACGCTTGTTGAAAATAAGAGTCCCACTTAAACCTGTCATGAGAAGCAGATCATTATTACAAGGGTGCTCTGGCATGCAGTAATTTGCATGGAACAAATGGAATACCCACTAGTTTAGAGTTAGTATTGTAAACCTTTTAATACAGTGGGGAATTCTAACTACAATCAATAAAACTTTTTAAATCTCATCGTCATTGATAAATAAATACGGTACTTCTTATTTCCTCAAGCCATCCACAAGAGACCGACTAGTATTACAGCTCCTAATTTCTAATTGAGCCGAAATGATAGACATATTTAGTAATGTCAAAAACAAATGCTATAACCACTCTTGTTTGGTATTTTTCTTTTACTCTTCTATTACATATATTTGAATGTTCATTAAATCAGAATACTTATAACTTAAAAGAAGGAGAATTTTCAAGTTGAAAATCAAGACCTGTATTTCAGTCAGCCAGCATCCAAACGTGTGATCCCTGAAACTACATCAATTTACCAGAATGTAGGACATAAGAAAGAAGCTTGGGGTGGTTTGCACACAGCACTTCATATTTATCTATTGTATTTTTTTATTTATTGCATTTATATAGCACTTTTTATACAAAAGTATAGCAAAGCACTGTACAGTACATAGCAGAAAAAAAGAACAAACCACATCACATTTGTATAGCATGTCACACATACAACTGCCACAATCAGACAATTTAAATAACAGTATACACATAATACAAAAGCAGCAATTTTAATGTTACATTAAGACCCACTAAGATAAGAAAGCCATTTTATAAAAGTGCGTTTTTAGTCTTGACTTGAAAACTGTAACAGCCCCAGCTTTCCTGACAAACGAAGGCAGAGCATTCCATAATTTAGGAGCTCTACAAAAAAAAGCCTTACCTCCCATGTTGCTTTTATTGACCCTAGGAATCAGCAGCCCCACATCCTGTGATCTTAGAGTGCAATTTGGAAGATCTGGGGTCAGTAACTCCTGCAAATAACTAGGTGTTAATCCATTTAGGGCCTTGTAAGTTAACAGCAAAATCTTAAAATCAATTCTATACTGCACTGGGAGCCAGTGTAAAGAGGCCAAAACAGTGGTAATATGTTCATTTTTCCTGATTTTAGTCAGAATTCTATTGGTGGTATTCTGAACAAGCTGCAAATGGGATATCACATGTTTTGGGACACCAGAAAAACATGCATTACAATAATCAATTCAAGATGAAACAAAGGCATGCATTAGTCTCTCAGCATCAGATACGAAAAATAATTGGTCTAAGTTTGGCTATATTTCCCAAATGGTAAGAAGATACTTTAGTAACTTCCCTAATATGAGTCTCAAATGATAGATCAGGATCAAAGATGACCCCCAAACTCTTCATTTCTAGTTTAAGTTTTGATGAGAGACTGCAAGGGTCAAGCTCATGTAATCCCACATTTCCTTTTAGTTGGTTCTGTGAGCCCACTAGCATAACCTCTGTTTTATCTGAATTCAACATTAGAAAATTCTGTGACATCCAATGCTTGATGTCTGTAAGGCAAGTAACTAATAACACCCAGGCAGAACAAATTCCTGGCTTTAGGGACAAATATAGCTGAGTATCATCAGCATAGCAATGGAAGTTCACTCCGTGTCTGTCCATAATGTCACCTAATGGTAGTATATATAATTAAAACAACAAGAGACCTAGAATGGAGCCCTGTGGAACACCACAGACAATTTCTGATAATACAGATTTTACCTCCCCAGAGACAAACTGAAACCTATCAGAAAGATAAGATTTGAACCAGGATAGGAGAAGGCCAACCAGCCACTGTGCTTTCAAGACAATTCAGTAGGATGGAATGGACAGGCTGCACTTAGATCTAGAAGAATTAAAACTGATGGAAAGCCCGAGTCAGAGGTTATCAGCAGATATGTGGATGTTCATATAAGAAAATCACTTAAAGGCTAACTTGAGGTTTAAAACAGGGAATATTTCCATTAATGTGGGATGATTGAGAAAGCTCTGAAGAAAATCTGTGCAGAACACAGAAACTAAGAAAATCATTGTCCAAACTTTTTAACAAATCATTTTTATTCCTGATTCATTATCTCGAAACAAATCACCTAGTTAATATAAAAATTATTGAATCCAGTCTGTTGTACACAGGTTACCATTAGTTGCCATGGGAGATACATTTTTTTATCTAATGACTAAATGCCATTGCCACATTAGGGGTTTAAATCCTGGGAAGTTGTTAAGGAGCATTTAAATATGAGCTGATTATTACACCGTAAATTTTCTAGAGACATTGAGCTTGTGCTGTGAGGTCAGGGACTATGGGGATTAATGCAGCTATTTTGCAATATATGAGACTTGGTTACAAAGAGCAGCATTAAAAACTATCATGGCTTTTAGCCTTAACAGAGTCTGAAATTTCATCTCAATTGCTTTAAAAGCATTACGTTTTCCTATTGTTATCATAGCCATAGGTCCTGCATGTATTTCCTTCTGGTCACCCAACAAGACTTGCAAATAGCTCAACTAGCTGCATGTAAATCGACTTTTATGAATAAAAGTCCAACTGCCTGTTTTATTTTGGAGAGCTATGCTGCGCATGATTTAGCTGTTTAGTATACATAAAGGTAAAAACTGGTTTCCAGGGAGTGGTCACAAACAGCTAATCCACTAATTAGTCCTTCTTCCTGACACTAACTATCTGTAACTTGCCTGACTGTTGCTGTTTTCATTTAGTTTCGATCCTCAACCTTCGGCTTTGCAGGCAGTCCCCAGTTAGGTGGTTATGCCACCTGTTGCCTTTTCTGAGGTGGGAGAAGCCCATTAAGTGTGACTAACTGAATTTATTGTCAAAAACATACACAGTACTTACACACCTCCGCCACCACCCCCCAAATACAAGTGTATGATAAGATTACATCCCAGAGATGTAAATTACTCTTTAGCTGTTAAAACATTTCATTTGTATTTGCATTTTCAAACAACACGTAGCAGAAATGGCAATATTGGTAAAGATACTAATTCAAATTACTTAGTAGACTTCAGTTTTAAATTCCAGTCCTTGGCATGTACTGATATTGTTTAAGAAAATCACAATCCTTATTTGCAAGGAATGCAATGTAAAGTCAAAGAGCAAGAAAATAGAACGATTGCAAACACATATGGAGAGTTCTCAGTATTGCAAACTTCAGTAATCTAGCGCCTATGTTTTTTTTTAAATAACATTTTTAGAAGGTTATAGACAAAACCAATCCAAAAAGTTTATAGAAGTCTAAGACTATGATTTAAAAAAAATCAAGCCCATGCTTCACAGGAACCTACCGGTGTTAAAAACACTTAAGCTTTTTCGTTGTGCATGTGATTTAGCTCCTTGTGTGTGTGTGTGTGTGTGTCATTTTAAAGTATCCAGTTATTTTTTTAAAAAAAGAGCATGGGATTGTCATTTTATATATGCACATGACCTTTAGCAGGACAATCTGGAAGACTCTGAGGCAGTGTTAGTCAATATCTTGTGAAGACAGTTAGGAGGGTGCTATTGACAGGTAAAGTACCATTACTAATTTATGTCTCTCCTTTTAGGCTGAGTTAAGAGGGAGAAAACGGTGTCTCTGAGCTGATAGTGAATGTCAGCCTTGTCAAACTTTCATTTCACCTGTCAGCATTTTGAGTGATGTACAAGCACATGTTTGCCCTTGCTTTCAGGCTTTTACATGAAAGTATGACAGGCTTCTGGTGATTTTCTATCGAGAGCTACCTCATCCACCTTTCTGGACCTACTGCAGGCCTTTATTGAACGCTGTATTATCCATCTCAAGAGTCTTCATTTAGATCGCTTTGAAAAAATTCTTCTCTGTTACAATTAACCATTAAACTTAATTTAAGTTTTATAAACTCTGGTTCCCCCATTGAGAACAAACTGCAAGTCATTCAAAGCACAAAGACAAGATAAACAATTATCAATGATAGCATGGGCTTTATTTATTTGTATCCTTATAGCCTGATCCACTAACTCAAATGTTTCATTCTTTTTATTTATTTCCCCCACCTTTTGTTTATGTTCCAGGCAGTATATTAAAATATGTAATTGTATGCTGACCTCAGGTGGCCTGGTAAAGCGAGCCCAGTGTTATGATTATGAGAGTCGTTCTGCATAATCAGCAGCTTAAAATATAGAATTTCTTCTTTAAACAAAACAAAGGTAAGCAAACCATGAAGTCATTATATACTATACTTACCTCACTAAGAATTGTTATTATCATTGTATTGCAAATTAATATAAAAAAGATGGATACAGAAATCTGAAATATTTTATCGTGTTTGCGTTTCCTTCTATATTTTTTCTATTTCAAATAAATGACCACGCTACAAGCACATATGTGTTCACTTATCAATGCAACTATTTTCGTGTCTATCATTTTTTTTTTTTTTATTGCTTAAGAACTGGAGCAAGCCTAAATATATTTCCTCACAATATTTGTTTATTATGTTTAAGTTGTGTCTTACACTAGTTTATACATGCTATTGCAGTAGTCTAATAATAATCTTTAAATATGAATTGTTGTATCGTTGGCAGCGGAAATGCTGACAGTGCCAAGGCTGGCTCTTCCAACCCCAGCAAATTCCCAGAGGTCAGCAGCAAATGATCTCCAGGGCAAGGATCTCCCGGCAATAGCGCACGGGTATCCCCAGGCGATGGTGAACGGGCATCCCCACTCGATGGCGAACAGGCATCCCCAGGCGATGGCGAACAGGCCTCCCCAGGCGATGGCGAACAGGCCTCCCCAGGCGATGGCGAACAGGCCTCCCCAGGCGATGGCGAACGGGCCTCCCCAGGCGATGGCGAACGGGCATCCCCAGGCGATGGCGAACGGGCATCCCCAGGCGATGGCGAACGGGCATCCCCAGGCTTTGGCGAACGGGCATCCCCAGGTGGTGCAAGCTCGGCAGCCCTAGGTGTTGCAGGCGTGGCAGCCCTAGGCGTTGCAGGCTTGGTGGCCCTAGGCGTTGCTGGCATGGCAGCCCTAGGAGTTGCAGGCCTGGCAGCCCTAGGTGTTGCAGGTCTGGCAGCTCTAGGCGGTGCGGGACAGGCAACCCCAGACGGTGCGGGGCAGGCAACCCCAGATGGTGCGGGACAGGGCTGGAGCGGTCCCTCGGAAAGTGAAGCCGGGAGGGGAGCCCCTGGCCCAGAAGGCGGCATAAATAAATGAATACGTAAATTGAGCCTGATTCCTACATTTTATCCTGCAGACTGTTGCCTCTAACTTATAGTAGGACTAGGTGACGGATGTCTCCCAGGAGGTAGAGGGCTAGGAACATTTGGTACTGTACATTAGCCGGAAGCTGCTTGCGTGAGAGAATAAGAGAGCAGGCATGCTGGGGGGCCTACACTATATCGTAATGTGCATATAGGTTAATAGGTTGTAGCAAGAGCATGCATGTTAATGTGATGTGTGGGCAAGCACGTTTCCAGGGGCAGGAAGCTTGTGTCTCTCTATTCAGCTACAATCTTTGGGAACCGTTCAATAACATGTCTCCTTTCTGAAAAACTATAATGCAGAGAATAAGGCTTTTTAGACAGACATGACTGAAATATATTCAAACTAGATTGATACAAGTGTGGGACATTGTAGCTCTAATCAGTTGTTCTTTTGTCTTTTTGTACCATAAAACACTTAAAAATAGCCCCTTTAGGTTCCATCACATTTTAAACATTTCTACGGTATGGAATGTATAAGGTGTTTGGTCAACTGCAATCATTTGTTGTTGTATAGTTACTTTGATATTGCTCTGTACATTATATAGTAACCTAGCCTACATATGCCTTATGCTGCTGAGCCACCAGACAATTACAATATTATTTTACAGAGAATGAGAAATGCATATATCTTTTTAGAAACCAGCAATATTGTATGATGTCCATCTGTCTCTTATCCATAGAGATTCATAGCGTGTGACATTACATTTTTCATATCCTTGTTGTAAAATTCAAAAGCTTCCAGTGATTTTTAACATTAAGAATCTCGCAGGTGTTGGAAGTCTGAGTTTAGCTGCATCTATTTAACTAAATAACCATTATATCATTCTCCCTTTTTAAGCAGCTAATTCCAATTGACCAAGTCAGTTATTAGATTTTGCCCCTCCAATTTATGTTTGACAACCTACAGTATAATGATTTCCAAGAAAGTCTTTTACTCCACATGCTTTAATAAAATTGAACCTCTGTTTTTCATTTCATGTTTGCATCCCATTGATTTCTGACTCGCTTTCTCAATTCATGCATCAAAACTCAAAGCTGCAGATCCTAGCAATGCAGTTGAAATATGTGTTGTCTTTTGAGTATTGCTACTTTCCTATCTTAAACAGCCCAAACTCTTCTGTCGATAACATTCACACAATCCACAGGCATTTTTGAGTGATCCTGCTGCCAGACTGGCTAATGACCGGGAGCCAGAGGTGATTGCTTTGGTCTGACGCTGGGCGGGCGGTAGCATGCCAGCGCAGAAGCCATTGATAAAGTGTCAGAGACTTCAGATGTTTGATTAGCTTTCCGACTAATGCCATGCTAAGCAGAAACATTACTCTGCCCTGCTAGCAAGGGAGAGAGAAAATATTCTACAGGGAAATTAAGCAATGCCAATGAAATGGTGTACCAAGGAAATTCATGGATAAATTAACAACGCAATTACATTACATGACACGCCGCAAGATGGATGAGGAAAACTTGGCCAGTTTATGTTCTGTTTTCCAAATTGCAATTTATTTGAGGGCTTTAATGGATGCCTTATTAAAACATCTCAGCCCTGGTCAGGTTTCATCATGTGTCGCAGGACCATGATTGATGACCTCCCCTCTCTTCCCCTCCTCCCCCCTCATGCATTCTCTGCAGATTTGCAGGGCATTTTAAACATTAGATACATTTATAAAGATGCAGCAGTAAGCAATTGATTTTCTTACCACTTAATTTCCCTGCTTAGTCCTGCAATATAGCGATACATTTTGTACTTGGGAGGCTTGATTTCCCTTAAATGAATTCTCCCAATATCTGACTTTGTATCAAATGAACAGTTTGGTTACATCTTCATCTTCTTTCAGAAGGTTATAGGTTGTTTAATTCTAGGCATTTGAGAAAATCATTTTGGAGTATATATATATATATATATATATATATATATATATATATATATATATATATATATATATATATATATATATATATATATCATACATTAGTGAATGGGGCATATGAAACTGATACTGAAACAGTTGTTTGATGATGATAATGTCACACTATCTGTAATAAACTGATCTACAGTACATTCCGATTCCTTTTTAAGAATCCTCTTGGCACAATTTTGCTATATGTTGTTTGGCATTAGCTAGATTTGATTCACTTATGCCGAACAACTTCGATTCAGCTCAAGACCTTCAAGAAAATTGTGGCATTGGATACAACCCTTTTTTAGGTTGTTTGTTTGTTTGTTGTGTTGTGTTTTTTTACAACCTAGTTTTACATTGATAGATGTCTAATATAAATCAAATATTAACATTACTCTACAGTTACAGTAGCATGACTTTTAAGGAGGGTATGGCTGGCACCCTTTAATTAATACAACTTAACTCCAGAAACAGCATTTACAGTAATGGGCTGTATATCAACTGTATCAAGAGACCAAGGGTTTGTTTTCTGTATTTTTGTAGAAACAAAAAAACAGAAATAAAGATACAAAAAGATCTATCAACATGCTGTGGTCTTATCCTAAACACATGATTATGAAAGTACTTTGCTTTTAACAACATTCAACATGGAAGTGTAAAGCCAGTCTCAGACCAGGAAATCCTTTCTTATTTTTCATGACCTTTCAGATTCTTTATCGCATTAAATGGAATACAGATGTCAAGAGAGCAAAAGATCTCAAGAGATAAACCAAACAGCAGATAGAAACACATACTGATTCCTTCACTGACATGAAATACATTGTTCATGTTGTGGTGTGAGCTTATTTTCTTTTGAAGCAGAAAGAAAACATAAATAATAAAGTTAAATTAAAATGTAGAATGTTTAAAACTATATTCATGCCTGAACCTTCCAACTACTGGAAATTGTCATTCACGAATGTATTTTCCTTCGTATAAGTATAGGGCAAGAAATGGTGTTTTGTGTTTGAGTGATTCTGTGAAACTTGCATATCTACCAGATCTACAGATTAGAAAGGGATCTGGGTACAGTTATGTTTGGCACAGCTGTTGATTTCATAGAGGTTGTGTAAACAAGTTACAGTTGTAAATAGTTGAGGTTATCACACAATCGGGTCCCAGATTCCAGATGAAGCAGACCACCTGCTAAGAGAATGCTATACTAGGATTAGGACTGAATGTTTGGGCTGGTATTCTCATGTAACAACTACACTGGCCTCTGTATTTAACTTTATGCTTTAAGCATTCACTACAGTGATAGACAAACCTTTTTTTGTGGCAAAGAGTTCCCATAACTGTTTCATTTTTTTTTCTCACAAGGGAACCAGACATAGTAGACCCAACAAAATAGCAAATTCCGTTTTGGCTTGCGGTCCATATATTTCTTACAAATGACAAATCTTCTAAGGAATAATAAAAAAGAGAGCTTGAGTTTGCCTTCGCCAGTGGCAGTTAAAATCCAAGGGATACCTCGGAAGAATGTGCTTACAAACCCCAAAAATGCCTAAAGTGCTGAATATGTAATATAATGCTGCTTTTAAAGTTTTAACTCCACAGAGCTCCTGCAATGAAGTTGACTAGTAAACACCAGCTTTGCTTATGCGTCTAAAAAATCTCTGGTGATGTTGCTATTTGATGTGTTTGATGTAAGAAATCCTACAAACTGTATGTTTACTGTATATTCTTAAAAGCTTAAAATAGTAGTCAAGAGTGCTGTGCTTTGTCACTGAAAAACTGCCACATATGAGGTAATAATGAAACACATTTAAATCTTAAATTGGGTTATTTCAAATTTCCTGTGTGAAATCAATGCATTTTTTTTGCAGAAGACTTCTTTCAGGATTTCTCTTGTCTTGCGTGAACATGGTATATGTCATCTTATTTTACAATGCTTTACAGAGGACAACCCTGTGAATCGCTCTTTGTGTGAAAGCACTGTTAAAGAAATAACGCAGGGATGAAAGTAGATTATTGAATGGCATGAATTAGGTGTTAAGTGGTTCAAAATGGCCATTAGCCTATGTTACACCCGATTTGCCCAATTAATGCATGATTTACAGTTTTCTACAATCTGTTTTCATTACTGGGTTTAATTTGCCCACTGATTCCACTATAGTACTTTGATAACACTAATCCCAAGGGTCATGCCTTGTAGTCCTGCCCAGTCACCCTCCTCCCTAATACGTTCTACAGAGCGTTAACATAGCTTAAGAGTCCAAGGAAAGGAGACACAATAAACGACCCAACAGTAATGCGTGCTGTGTTGCTAAAAAGAGTAAACAAATACTACTTTAAGTTTTTCAAAAAGTGCTCAATGCCCAGGGTTTGAATTTGAAACTGTATTTTGGCAATGAAATGCAACTGAGGGGCAAAAAAAAAAAAAAAAAAAAATCAGATTCTTCTATTAAACTTTTTTGGATTTATTAATATTATTGTTACACTTTGTTATAGTGCTCACATTCAATGAAGCTAATTAGAATATAGAGAATGGAGCATGTGAGGAGTGTCGCCATGGAAGAATCGTGTGATGTGTCTCTCCCGGCCCAAGATCACAGCATATTCCCTGTTCTGCATTCAGAGAGGAAAAAATTAAATAAATCTGTTAAGGATGGCAATGGTAATCATAGTCATTATGTATTTACATTGTATGCTGTTACACTTTGAATACTCACAACTCTATAGTGTTACATTTAAAAATACTAAAAGAAACATTCAATGACATTTTTTGTTCAATGCATTCATCAAGTATTTTAAGTCAAATTGATGCACAAGACTACAATGCATTCATTCCAGCTTTAATGTTGATGAAAACCACACTTTAACTGATTGTTCCATCACAGTGACTATAAGATGTAGTAAGTGTCTAATTTAACTAACCAAGAAGGAACACAAATTAGGAAGGCTAAATATTTTTGATCTCAAGGTTTTGAGAAAATTAATTCTAAAATCTCTACATTATTATTCACTATGTATGTGATGTGGCATTAACTTAATTGCACATCAATAGCCATATCTCAAAGGGCAATTAGTGTATGATACTTAAACAATATATTTGAGAACAGTCCTGCCAAAAATCTTAAACAGAACAGTGTAAAATATGCACAGCATATAGATTTGGTCAGTGTCAAAATGGGCACACACAGATTTACCAATGACTCAAATAACTATACACGTTAAACCTACGATATATAATATTCTTTGAAACATGGTTTATGGATTGTCTCTGTACCATTCCTACAAAGGAAAGACAATATCATTAATGTCTTTTAAAACAAAAAACTGCAGTGTTCAAGAGACATATATAAATAAATGTAAATAAACTGTGGCCCTGCTACAGAGAGGCACCAATCTCCCACCTCATGCAAGAAGAGCCATTTAACATCATTCTACTGCTATGTCCTTTATACCTCTAAGTCAATATCCTATACGCATCCCTACTTCAGATCTCGACTTTAGTATGGAAATAGATACCACCTCTTTGGGTTTGCTGTTAATTAAAAGTGAAAGGTTACAAAAGGTAAAACCAAATAACAAGGCCACATATTAAATTGAAGTTGCTTCTTTCCCTTACTCTCACTTAATAATTCATGTTTTCAGAAAGTCTACAAGGATGTGGGATTACTTTCAGCCTCGGCTGGTATCGTCTGTCCTTTGTATTTCAATGTAAGTAAGGAAGTGTGTGCAGAAATATATTCAGCATATCTTTATAACTACATAAGATGATTGTTAATGGGTTTTAAGATTACATTTCCTTTATTCCTAAGCCCCCACGTGTCCCCTTAGTCTGTGCTTTCCTTCAGGACTGGAGTGTGTAGGCATTATACAGTTATGCTCCACCAGACTGTACCCAAATTGTATTTACATTTTATATTAATAAAGGAACTAAGTCAATTTGATAAATGTTTCAATACATGCTTTTTTAAGTGTAAACCAGCCTCTTTTATGAAATGAACCTGGAGACCCAGTTGCTTTATTAAAAAAAAGATGCAATTCTAATTTTAAGCGTGATTTCCAGTTTTACTGGCAATAGGGTTTGTTCTTGCCTACATGAAAAATAATTACATACTGGGAATCAGCTCTTGTTCAAACCTCGGTTCTTGCCTCTGATCCCCATCAATTGTGACTAATCAATGATGGATCTATCTATCAATCACGTAGCCACACATAGCCACAAATTAAACTGGTACATTTGAAATACAGTATATATCAAATTGATTGTATTTACAAAGCATGCTCATTTTTATGCATATTCATTGTATAGAATAAGTATCTGAAATAATGTATGCAATGTATCATAATGTTAAGAATGGACTCATTCTAGTTTTATTTCTTGTTTCGTAAAGGTGTTTTAGAGGTGTTAATATAATTTTGTGACCTGCATGCCAAGTATTTAACTGTGAGTGTTTTATTGTATGCTTGTATCACCCCCTCCAGGACAACCTTGCAAATTATTGCAAAAAAAAATGTTGGATAACAATTGTATTAATGTCTCAATGATTGATGTAGCATTTCTTTAAACTTGTCAGGGACAGACAGTATTTGAGATATGATTTGTATACTGTGCTGTACTGTATATCTATACATATATAGTATGTACATACATGATATGACAGATATGCTTTCCAAAACTGATGACAAAAAGACAAAAGTAATATTTACTTTAAGACTCATGACTGGTTTTAAGGAGCAATTTGTAAAATTGTTTTCCATGTGGGGCTCTTTTTTACTGATTTAGTAAATCAGTGTAAGTTCAATTAGCTCTTATTCTACTATTTGTAGCCACTGAAAGGACCATACAATGAAATATCCAGTTTGTCACATTCGCATAGTTTCAAATCAATTAGCTATTTCAATAATGTCTTTTTTTCAAAGCCCTTTTTATGAATACAATATATAATGTAAAAGAATAAGCAATTGAGAGCAGCTACCTGAATATCAAATTGTAATTAATTCATAAAACTGACTTTGAAAACATTAAAAAAAAGACAGAAGGCTACACTTCGGGAAGTTTGTTTTTACAAAATTGAACCTCACTATAATTTCGAAACTGTAAAATAAGAATATTGAAACTTGGGACTGGGTATTGGAATACAAACGATCAACCAAATGTTTTGCAATACGTCTTAGGAAGAAGATATATATATATTATAATATATATATATATATATATATATATATATATATATATATATATATATATTATTATTATTATTATTATTATTATTATTATTATTATTATTATTAAATGTATGATGATTGACTGCCTTTTCTATTGATGCCAAACAAATGTTACTCCAATAAACAACTTATATACCTGCAGTTTAAACACAGTGTAATTTGATTGTTTAAATCCATACTTAATTCCAGTTTATCTTCTGTTTTTTAAATCAGCTAAACCCCCACAGTGAAAACTCCACAGAGGCCGTTTCCGTGGCAGGTCAGCCAGTGGGTCTGTTCCATAAACCTCAACTGGAGCGCTGTGTGGCAGCAACTGAGTCCCTAGCAATCTGCCCAATTAAAATTCAGCTGTCAGTAAGTGAGATTAATTACTCTCTGTCCCGGCTGCTTGTGTACAGTGATTGTGAGGGGGTGGGGTGGTTCTGGGTGCCAGTAAGACTGGCTGGATTCTGTTACATGCAGAATGATTTGTAATTCTGAGTAATCACTTAGGACAAGCCCTTACACCATTTTATCTGTTCATGACTGTAGGCCAAAGTCAATACTCATAGTATAATAATGAGATGAGGCTAACGGAGCCCTTTTATTAATGCTCTAAGGAGTAAATCCGATGCTGGGATTGTTCCCTTTGAAAGTATCTTCTTCTTTCCCTACGAATGGACCTGCAGGTTAGGATGCCCAGTAACAGCTAGAGTACCTTTCTCTGCTGTGAAAGCCTTTGTTTCCAAACAATAAAAAATAAAATAAATAAACTACAGGTAGGAGAATATATAATGTTCGTTGCTGCTACTGGCCACAACAGAAAAATAAAAAGAGCCTCAAATATGGTGAAATAGAAAAAAACACTTTCTAGACAAAGAGAGTATGTACATATATCACGCCCTGGTGACTTATGTTTGATGCAAGTTGAGCAAAGTTTCCCTTATTGTATTTTTGTATTCTTTCTTTTCATAACAATAGGCGCCCAGTGCTTCAAAATCAGGTCCTGGTTGTTAAAAAGCCTACATGTTTCAAGGCTCCACAGTTGCAATTTGGCATGAATGCAAATACCAGAACACCACAGTACATGTTTTTCAACTAGATTAAGTTTATTTTGTTTTACTAAAATGTTCTGGTTACATTACCATATATTTCATGTGAGACTTGTGCATGTGCATCAGTGGGACCAATAGAAGGCCTTAAAGAATTAAATAAACCGATAGCTCTTTTTTATAACTAACGAATTCTGGTAAAGAATCTCTAAACTGCCTAGTTTAGGCACATCTTTTTTCGCTTTTCCTTTTTTTAAGTAATGTATCATGTCAAGATTACTTTATTTTTTAGACAGTACCACTTTCCAGCTTACAAACAGTGCCTGAAGTAGGCAAGTGGTGTAATTTACCAGGACACTAAAAACTTGACGTTTAATTTGTAATTAATGTGTAAAAGGAGCAGCTGTATCTTATTATCATCATTCTACTTGCAAACAGTGGACTATGTAAGACTCAACCTGGTAGCTGTAAATTGCTAGAAAAACAATCCCCTGCATACCACAGAATTTTACCACCATTAGCCCATAAAATGTAGATTAATTTTGTAATTTTCCCACACACAAAAAAAACTACAGACCACCTTTTTATCCTGTGGCTTATTTCTTGACATATGTGTCATACAGTAATAATCAATATGTTACATGTATACAGTATATGCCAATCACTGAAACATTTTACAAACAGTTGCAGTATAGAGTGACTACAGCAGGAAAACAAGGCAGTTTACCTACCCACAACATCCCATGAACTGTTGCAATATATGTTTCATTTTTATTGTCATGTGTGACCCCAGAATGGAATTTATTTTTATTTCCTTGACAAATTCAAACAAGCCCCCAAAGCAGAACCCAGTGTCCTCTCCATGTGTGTTTTATGTGTAGTTTATTGAATGTCAAAGACCAGACACTATGCCAACATTGTTAATAGTGTATGATCGTGGGTTAGGACTGATGGTTTGTTTTCTGCCCCGAGGATGCTAAAGAGAATAACTAAATGACATCATGGATCCACTAAAATGTAGATTTGTTTAAATAATGTGATACTTTAAAGAGTTCTATATGTATAAGATAATGATAGGAGTCTGTATTATTTTGCAATATAAAAGTGTCTTTGGAAAGCAAATGATCAGGTAGGCCACCATTGCACAGCACATTTCTTATCTTGGCAGCTATGAGCTTGAATTGGATTTGTTACAACCAAGGAGAGTGATGCTGGAAATGAACTTGGAATGTAATACTACATACATTGTTTTAATGTTTAGTCTTGATTAACTGCACTGGATGTTCGTGAGACTTTATAAAACACAATATCATAGTCCAGTAAAAACAATAAATACATACATTTCCACCCTGGTAGCATTGGCTACCAGACACTGCATGTATCAAAATGTTTGGTTCTATTTACTGTAGATGTGCGTTTCCATCACATAAACAAGTTATTCCTTAAGAATGAAAGGAATTACCATTAACATTGTAGTATTTGCCACGCACTACAACATATATATTGGAAGCAATCATATTTTTAAAAAGAAATTAAATATCATTATATGACACAAAGTTATTGTTCTTAATTTACAATTTACAACAATAACCTACAAATATAATAACTGAGACTCATAATTAGCGCCCCATCCCCTAAAATATTCTGCATTTCTGAATTTTAGCTATGCATTTTCCTTTTTATTCATTTTCATTCAATTCATTTTAAAAATGAATTATAATTAGTCTGTTTCCATTTCCTGTAAAAAACTGGTCCTACACCTAATGTTTCATTTCTTTGCCGTGTTACTTTTCCATGTTATCCTTGGGCAATGTTTGATGTTATTGCTGTTATTTTATGTGTGTACGTCTCTTGCCCAAGGCTTCTATGGAAATGACCTCTTTACTCTTGTAAGAGCTGTTCCTTTTAAATAAGACTTAGCATGCATAAATTAACAAACCAATGCACTGCTGAAAGATCCCTTGCTTCTCAAGCACACCCAGGAATAGCAACACAAGAAACCCATTCTCAGTAGAAAAATTATAATTATAGTCAGCCAGAGTACTAACTTGTTGTAGATTGCCATTGAACAATGCAAATGAATAAGTCACATATTTCACAGCTTATCATGAGCATGTCTGCCCTGGTGACCATTGACAACTGAACATACATGACCATACTTGCATAGTTCATAAATTAAACCATGGTCATCCATGACTAGTCCATCATTCTGACTGTACAGTAAATGGACCACAGCCAATCCATGGATAAGAACATTTCGATTCAGTTTGTTTTATATTAGTTGATTGTATAGTTATTGTAGTGTCTATGAAACACAGAGAAAAAAAAAACTGACCATAACATTTAAGAAGAAGAAGAAGAAGAAGAAGAAGAAGAAGAAGAAGAAGAAGAAGAAGAAGAAGAAGAAGAGGATGAAGTAAAGAAGTAAAACATGGATCATTCAATGTAACTAAAGTAGTTTGTATTGAGTTTTAAAAATGACTGAATTCTGCATGGGGAGAGTTATTGTCAACATCTTTATTTAATTTGACATGAAAGTGAAACAATGGAGAGAACGAGGATACCATTCACATTACATCTTTGAGCCGCTGAACAATTAAGACATGCTTTAAAAATAGAAAACATTCAATCATATGAAAAAGAATCTGAAGATAGCAGGGTGAAGTGGAGTTCACCAAAGTACCAGCCCAGTGTAATCAGTGAATTTTAAAGGTTAAAAGGTTACCCCCCCACCCCAATCCCACTCCCTATAAAACACAATGTGCTGCATCTGGAAGCGAGTCCATGAAAAGTGGCTTCTTCCTGATAGCTGGAAACATTTTCAGTGGAGTGGAAAGCTTCTTTTGGGATTTGGCGCCTCTCCAAGAACACTTTGGGCTTTACAGCTGCTTTGCAGCATTTAAAAGCAACATATGTTACTGAAGTACTATTGTTCATCAATTAAAAACATTTTTCTTAGGTTTGAAAGAGACTTAATATACAAACAAAACATAGCACACTGTGAAAGAATTTGAATATTTATTTGCATGCAGTATTAAAAGATGTCACTGACAATTGCAGCAGCACTGTTTTGACTATGTATACTGCTGAACCATCTGTGTGTTTGCAATCTAGTTAGTGTATTAACAGCCAACATAACTATAGCCAGTTATGTACATGAAGCAGGTTTCACACATTTATAAGAAACAAATAATGTACAAAAATGACCAGTTAGTTTAAATGGACCAGCCATATAAAAATGTGATATCTACAAAGGGGACCAAGTTACTGTATATACAAAACAGTGTCAAATGTAATGTAAGTATGCCAAGTTTCATGTAGATCCACCTTCATTTATTATATATTTTTCTTCTTTATGGATATTTTACTAAAGTTGACCTATATTTGAACATTTATATATATATATATATATATATATATATATATATATATATATATATATATATATATATATATATATATATATATATATATATATAAATATATGGTTTATATAAACAGTTAAAGAATATGTACTATAACCAGCATTTGATGTGTTAATTTTACCCTTCAAAAAAAGAGGTTTACTTTGTTGTTAAATAAAAAAGTTGACAAATGCGTATGGAACTAATTCTAATCAGTCTAAAGGTTAATGTTTCTGCTAATTTGTAAATGTTAGTCTCCTGTCACCATGAGAAATACATGGTTTTGAAAGCACTGATATCATAAATTAAGCTTGTCAGTTTCCCTTGCAAAGACTGGGGATCAGAAAATGCAGTCACCTATGATGTCAGACAGTCATACAACCCCAAGGGTTATCTTGATTAATTTATAAAACTTCAGTGTTGGTGGAGCACAAGGTAATATTCTCTCCTTAGGACTAGTAGGTCACTAGTCCAAATTCCAGCCTAAGAAACACTGCAGCTGCACAAGTAGCATGCAATGCATGGCCTTTATGGGTAGTTTTATAGAGGTGGTAACATAATATTAGTGTTGTCTGCTTCTAGTGTTATTACAGATCAAATAGTGTGATTTCCCTGCACGCTCTGATATACTCTAAATAAACTGTGTGTAAAGCTGCAGTCTCACAATCAAGTTCAATACTAAAATGCTATTCTTACATCTGTTTGTGCAATTCCTTGGTGTGATCTGCATATACCTTTTGCAGACCTTGCTGACCAGTATTTACAGTTTACATTTACCAAAGATAGTTTTAGCTGTAGGGACACAAGCTTCTTCCCAAAGTTAAACTTGCTTATCGCTGCTGTACGTCACACTGCTATGCTCCTGCTTCTCGCTGTTACAAATGACATTTTTAACTTATGATATAGCTCAGAAAGCAACTCAGATATTAATAAAAGAAATTGCTTGACTTTTCCAAATGGCATTTTTCTTTTACTGATAACATTTTCCTTTTATCGGTGAGGTATAGATAAGTTAACAACCTTCTTAAAAATCATACACCAATACCAAAACATCTTTGAAACAAGAACATTGTATCCCTTGGGTCTTGATTAACTGTGCCAATGGGATTTATTTATCTCAATCGCATCACGTGGACGTATGGTTTTCAAGTATCTATTTCATCCTATTCAGATGTGTTCTGTATTGAATTTAATCTATTGCATTTTGTGTTGATTTGGAATCATAATAACTGTGAATGCAGATTTGGATTTTATTTATTAAAATGTAAATACAAGTAGCTTTTGAGTTAAGTTGCTGTACTAAAACTCTGTGAATGCAGAAGACTTCTGGCTTTATTAAACTGTAAAATGTATGAAATGTGCAAAATACCAATGACTAGCTGTAAAACAAAGAAACACAAATATATAAGTACAAATATCAATTACCACACTCTTTTTCCCCACCTACAAAGCACCTTTTTTCAACCAAAACAGAACAATTACACCTCCTCTCCCCCCCCACAGAAATCTCATCTTAGAAATAATGCTGGACTGTAGCTGCTTACAGTAGCAGCAATGTGCGTTTTGAATCCAGTTTTACTCACCTGCTATAGTGCCATCAGTAAACATGTAGTGCAGCTGATTTGTAGGCTGTCAGAAACCTGCTGTTATGGGTTGTTTCCTGGCGACCCCAGAAGTCAACACCAAGGGGGGAAAAATGTAATCGATAGAATTCCCATCTTAGTGTTTTTCAATGAAGTAACAAAGTACCCAATTTATTGGTAAATTGCTGGCTTAAAAGACACATTATTCAATAAATTAATCCCTTGCCGTCGGTTCTGTATGAATGCAGTTATTTTTGGGACAGCCGTATTCCATATCTGACAACAAACAGGATTATGCAGTCACTACTATCATAAAAAATAGCAATTACAGTATAGAATGTGTACGTATCTGACATCTGCAGAGGAGTGATTTGTATGAGGCGTCAAGAGGTACTGGCAAGATCAATCTGCCCAAATCCCTAGGATAGGAAAATAATAAGAAAGACCCCATTTCCGTGAGATGCCAGTCCAATAAGATTACTGTACTGAATCATCAATAATTTCTCTGTTCAAAACTGACACAATCAGAATAGAATCAATTGCTGCCATTCCCGCTAATGTCGTATTTGATTTTCACTTTAGTTTTAAATGAAGTAGAGAGACATTGCAGGTGTTGACTGCTTTAGCCAAGTTCTGTCATGTCATTTTTAATAAGCAGCTATTACAGGTGAGCTTGTCAGTCAAAAGATTGGGGAGCATTAATTCTCTATTAATTCTTGAGCATGAAAAGCAGGAGGCCACAAACACCAAGGTCTTAAATGCAGGCATTTCCATTGTTCTTGTTCCAAAGTTTTACGTTTCAAAGTTTTAAGGTTCCCAAAGTGTATTTTAGTGACCCCAGTGATTCCCTATATTTTCATTCCGAGATAATTTGGTTTACAACTTTACTCTATAGAATGCACAGTAGATTAATAGGCATGACCCATTTTTCCCACTTATCATGTATCATGAATTGAAGGAATCAATGCTCTGCTAAACTAGCTAATTTAATAGTATTATCGCATATAAATTGCATTTCTTGAGGATGTATGTATTAAAACTTTATTGAGCAATGATGGCATTATAATGGCAGTACTAGAAAAGAAACCCAACAGCAAGAACAGTCTGTTGCAGGTGGTGCCTTATTCCCTGCCACACAGCCCTTGTTGTGTCATCTATGCACAGTCTGGAAAATGATACTTGAAAAGTCACAGTAAGAACAGTCTGTGGCCAATATATTGCATTACTTATTTGCTTTCTGGAAAATCACAGTCAATGAAACCATTGATAAAGTTCTTGGTTCAATGGTTTCCACCACCTTGAAAATTGACCTTTACTATACATTTGGCCCTTTTGACAACAGAACACAGGTAAAATAAGTAATTTTGTTTCTGTTCATACACAGGAGCATTGATTATTAGAGTTTCTGTTCTGGCAAATGGGCATTGTGGCCTTGAGAAGAAATGTGACCTAGCAGTTATAACAGAGGACCAGGAGTCTGTTTTCAAATCCCAGTGATTTAATAGGTGACCCTGGGAAAGGTGCTTCACCTCCTTCTGCTTCGGCTCAACCAGCTGTAAAATTAGGTACAAGCTGGACCCCAGTGGTAATGAGATGTGGCATCTCACTTCGGCTGACCTCGGGAAATAGTTTCTATAAATAAAGTAAACCTTATTAGAGCCTCAGCTATATTTGAAAAGGTCACCTTTTGTGAAGATCAGATTCTAATAAAGACTTGCTGTTCAATTTGAATACACCTGATTTTATGGCAAGGTATATGACATCTTTATTGCACAATAAATCAGCAAAATAAACCTTTCTGAATGCGTAATAGTCAACATGTTAACTTGTTGAAATTATCCTGTATGTTGGCAAGAAGGAAACTTGTATCCGACCACATCATAGCTGCATTTAGAGATAAGAGACCTTAAGCAGCTGTTGTTCTTTAATTGGGGTGTGCAGATATTCAGGATTTATTTTGGTTTCATGTTGTAACTTCTTTGGAAACTATGTTGTATTTCTGAAAGGGAAATCCACCCACTAATCACATACGTAATCAAACTGTTCCTTTAAACAGCTCTCTCGTCTACACCTTTTCTTCGTTTCTTTGTTTGGTGTTCCTTACCTGGAATTATGGATTTGACTCTGCCAAACGATACCGTACCTCCACCGTCGGAAGTCCTATGTCTTCACCTCTGGGACCTTGCAAGTGGACCTCTACTAGGCTTGCACCTCGCCAAAAACCATCCTTCAAAAACTATTAAGCTTGGACAATTCCACGCCTCCCAAAGCTTTATTCATCAGAAACATTTTCTTACAGCACCGGCGATTCCTGAGAGGATCTCATCGAGCTGTTCATTCATTTTGAACTCTCCTCTTTCAAGCCTGCCTCCTTGCCTAAATTTACTCCGGATATTGATGTTCATACATCCCAAACCCCTCAGTTGCAACCAATGCCATTTCCAAAGCAAACATCTTCCAAGCCATACAATCGCTCCAAACAACTGTTGCTGGCTTAAATCATAGCCTTTCCTTCTTTGAGAACCGTCATAAATTTCCAGCAAACTTCGTGGTCAAATTTAGGAAGGTAAGGATGTAAATCTAGTCCTTTTGCTTCTTCCATCCCTTGAAATTTATGCCAGTCGAGTTCTGGACTGTGCCAATGTTTCTATCATCTTGAAATCCAAAGACCCCCGTTTGTTTAAAAAGTTAACTTTCCCAGAGTTTGTTACAGCTTTCTGTATATTTAGAGACATTCTTTGTGATGCATATCCCATGTGCTGCTTGGAACTAGAAGCCTACCTTAGCCTCCTGACCGATCTGGCTATGAGATATGGAGGAACAGGGGTACACATATATATATATATATATATATATATATATATATATATATATATATATATATATATATATATATATATATTTTAAACAAATTATGTCAGCTGTCCGCTTTTCCTGCCCGCTGGCAAGATATGTTCTAATTTTTATTTGCATTTTTTTTTCTTTTTAGGTAGTTTGGCCAGCATAAGGGGTGGCTATCAAGCTCCAGTGATCAGACCCCGAATGAAATCCACCAATGAATTACGAGGATACCTCTTTTTCTATATTTTACAAAATGTCATTTATTCTAATCGTGGGCTGGTCAATTAAATTATATTACGTTTCATTATGGGCACGGTCATTTGTCATATGCAATAAAAAATTGTTCATTTCAAATCTTGTGGATGTGTCCTTTTTGAATTAAGTAGGGTGGCCAGATTTCCAACGCTCAAAACCAGGACATGTAGATTAAAAGCAAGCTTCTTATTTGAACATAGTGCTTTTATCACTATAACTGATTTCACAGGAGTGAATTTGAAGGTCATAAAAGTCTTGCAATGGATGCCCCAACTTCCCTAGACTATGGTGGTTTTGTGAAACACCACCAACAGGCCAGTTGAAAACAACCATATCCTCTGCAAAAAGGCCAAAACCAGAATGTTTCTAAATTTGTGTTTGGGTTCCTGTACACCCTGTGGCGGAGTGTCCTGCCCCTTTGTATATATTTGTTTATTATTATTATTATTATTATTATTATTATTATTATTATTAGTGTTATCATTTTTATATATATGACGGTGAAAAGCCATGTATTATTTGTATTTTATTATTGTGTGGTAGGACGAGCAAGGTGCCGTCTGCCATGTTATTGTTTATTTTAAAATACCTTATGAGAATGCGTGACTGTCAGCTACTGATTATTTAACTAGCTGACAGTCACGCAGACTTAATAAACTTGTGCAGACTATGGCCGAGGGGTAATAAGATCATTAATAACTAGTTAACCCCTCGGCCAGTATATAAAAGATCTGCAGTTTTGCTGAACGGAGAGTGTGTTCAGAGTGGAGAACGGTAGTCGAGAGAGAAAGGATGTAAAAAAGTAAACAATTGCTATTCACGCTGGTTTGCACCACCGTGATACTTTCATTTTACTTATTATTTGTTCTTTTGGCCAACGTGCCTTTTGTTTTGAAAGTATTTTTTGTTTTGTATAAATCTTTTATTTTTGTTTTGTTTAATAAAAGCACTGAGCTCCAAGAATCTCAGTTTTGCACCGCCACTCCTTGTTGTGGTTTCATTTCCCTGGTCTGACGTCACCCCTGCAACCATCTTTGCCACACACCCCCATTATGCATGTAGTATTACAAACTCCTAGCTGCTTATTTCATGTTAAAGATCCATTTGGAAGAAATGCATTCATGAAACTAGTGAACAACGATGTTTGTAAACAAAAGGCTCATTCCCCTGCACTCTACATCCTGTGTTTTCACAATGTTACATAGACAAAGCTAAGATATTTGCTTGCACCTGATCATAATCGAAATTTTACTTTGCCTATAAACAATATGTTTATATTGTTCTGTGTCTAAAGTTATCATCCAAATATTAGCAAGGCAATTTTGCTTTACATTAACAATATTTTTCAAAGCAACAAAATGCCACTGCAGAAAAAATACCTGCTGCTTCTGCCACACATGGATTGCTAAAAGCATGGCAAGCTATATGATTCAGGATCATAATTGGGTGATCTACTGATTAGATGCAAAATGCAGTATAGTTTTTGTTCTAATTTACCCTTTAATATACAGTATATTCAATCAGAGCAGAATGCCAGTTACACTACCGGAATGACAAGATACATGCCATATACTGTTGTTGATTCAATTTTAAAAAAAATGTTTCTCTGGAAACAAATCCATTCTTCACACCACAGCTTGACTATGGTTATTTAATGGAAAAACTTGCATGAGAAGAACAAAAAAAGAGATGCCCTCTGGTTGAAAGTAGCCTTCAATTTGAAACAATGCCTGAAGCCTTCACTTTGTGTATTACAGTACACTTTTAGCGGTGCTTGTAGCCTTCAAGGCAAACAGTGATAAAGTAGGATCTTCTCTGGCGAGTGTGGATTCTCTATTTCTATCAGTTCAGCTCAAACAGGAAGGAAAGCCACTATTAGGTTTAATCTTTAATTTAAAAATAATTGTGTGAAAAATCCCTGAAAATTCTATTACCCTGGATTGACGTTATAGAAGTATACAACTGTACAATATCCAAAATGATTTTATCTGTTGTTATGTGTCACTGACAAAACTACTGTGTTGCCCAATGACAAATTACAATATCGCTTTAATTTCCAATTTTCGACTGGTATATGTAGATGTGTATATTTACTTATTAGTTTTTTTAAAGATTGGTTGCCTTAAAATTACATTACATCATGTTGAGTATTTATTTCAATAAAGATTTTTTAAACTTTTTTTTCTTTACTATGATCTACCATGTAATTGATTTACTAACTTTTTAGACAATATTTTATTCCTACCCACAGGCACTGCAAGCGACTATAGCATTAGATTAATTTATATACGATTAAAATTAATCTAAAACACATGTTTATTTTATACAAAACTGTCCTTCAATGTACTATACTGAGAACGTTTGATAAATAAATCGCTTAGATTTCCTAGCTTGTTAATGATAGATCATTAGTAGCTGCATTGCTTTTCATTTCTGGATGATAAATCGAATCGGGCTATTGCTATATATTTAGAAGTATGAACCCTGTCACTTCTTTTAGATGTCGGATATAATGCAATATTAATGTTGTTTTCTTTCTACAAGATCTCATCTACCTTAACTATGGTAGGCAGTCAGTGGAGTGTATTATTTCCTTACATATTGGCATTTCCTGTGGCTTTATACATTTTTAAAATTTCCTCATAATCAGTGGGTTTCCTTGCCCCCAGGCTTTTTTTTCATACATGTGTTTCTAAATGAAAGTGCTAGTTTTTACTGGAACCAATGGCGCATTGCAGTGCTTGATTCTCAAACTATTTCTAATGGCCTACATTGCCATTTTTATGGTTTTCACACATTTTAGAAATGTAAAATAGTAAGTATAATTCACAAACACAATATGTTAAACAGTTAATTAAACATTCACATCTGATTCACAAATACATTTCTGTCCTAACTTGCAGAAATAGGTGTTTGTAAATATTGCCCTAGTTGAGGTCAATCTTATCAAGTTGGTATGCGTATGCAGTTGAAAAGCATGATTTATTGATTATTGCTACTTTTATTTTTTAAAACTTAATTAGTAAAATACAAATTGAAATCTGTATATGGATTGTGTGTTCTATCATGTGGTGTTGAAAAAGTCTACACATAACAAAGTATTTCTTTTTTTAAAATCATTTTTTTTTTATGTGATATGGAGCTAAATATATAGCAAAAGGAGTGAAACTGTGATAAGACAGAGATAGAGATATCTAAAATAAGGAAACCACAAGCATTCCAGGACGTAACGGTATACAGCTTCTACAGTCACATTGTTTTAAAAGTAGCCCAGTGTATGGTGGCCTTTACACCAGCAGCAACTGCACATTCGATAATTTCATGTAAATGATTGGAATCGGCCATGATGTCTGTCTGAACGTGAACCTGACCGAAGTCCGTGGATATACAGTATTTCGCCCGCCCCTCCTAGAATGCTGACGTAAAGCACAAAGTGGGCGGAGTTCATTTGCATACAAACTCCAGATTTAGCTGGACAGTTAAATATTTAGCTAAATGTTCAATCTTGTTAAGAGATTTAAGATTTAGTTAAATATTCAGCTAAATGTTAATTTTTTTTAGAGATTTAAGATTTAGTTAAATATTTAAGTTCACAAAATCCAGATATATTTGCGAACAGTTAAATCTTGATTCTCAAAATAAATATTTAATAACAAAATATATATTTATTTTTAAAATAAAGATTTAGCATTTAAATGTTGAAAACCTGCTAAATATTTTAAGATTTGTAAATGATATCTGAATGTACTCATTTAAAGAAATATGTATTTATTTTCTCAACATTTATAAATCTGGGGAAAAAGTACAAGATTTAAGTTAAATCTGGAAAAAAAGTTGTTAAATGTTAAAATATTAACACTTTTTTCTTTTACACATGGCACCCCATAGAATACATACAGAGAAACAAATACAATTCTTTGTAAATTGAAATTTTAATTCTGGTTGTATCATATTTCAGTTAACATAAAGACAGTTAAAATAGAGCAAGGACTATATAGCTGCTGACAGAGAGTATATATTTTTAAAAACCTGTCACAAGGACAGCAGTGTCAAAATTAAAATTTAATCGTAATTTTAGCTTTTTCCTTACAATGCTGCCTTGTTTATGTTTTTCCTGGTAAACTTGTGTTTATTTTGTTACACAACTTAGTCATCATAACATGTGCTGTATGATATATTGAAAAACTAGTGAGACAGATACTTTGAAATTCTTGGGGCAGAGTGCGATATACAGGCCATTTGTAATTTCCCACTCTGTCAGTCTGTTTGCCTCTTTTTTTGTTGAGGTGACCTAGTGACACAATGATATGAAGGCCTGTATTTTCCCCCTTGAGTAGCCCATTTGTCTTTGGTTGTGCAGTGAAATTAGTCTGGAGGTCTCTGCATTCCCCAGTGAACTGTTGTTACATCACAAACCCACCACAGAACTCATTAAAATCTGGTAAAACTGTTGGTCTTGATTAAATATTGATGCATGTGTAAACAGGGGACTGTGAATATAATATAGATGAAAAATACACCCTACTTGCCAATAGGGAGAAAGAGGAAACATACATGGATTCTTTACATTGTATACAATCTATATGATACAGTCTGTAGGCTAGTTATTAAAAAAAAAAAAAAAAAAAAGATTTTACAATAATTTTACTACAGAAAGCATGGCGTTTAAAAAAAAGAGGCAATGGTAGCAACGTGTCGTATTTAATGGACTAAGCATTAACTGAAGGTAACATGTTAAAACAGGATAAACTCACTGTAAAAGACTATCAATTAGATGATTAAAGTTTACATTATGAAATGCACCATAAAATTCTAGGAAATGGGCGCTTTCTTTAAAACTTCCCCTGGTTCCATTTTTGGGTCATCGAATTAATGCTAAAAAGATGTTGAGCTGAAACCCTTCCTCTATCAGGATATGCTGCCTCACGTACAAGCCTGGTAAATCTCAGAGGGAAATGATCAGCAGGGTGAGACGTAGCAATGGGATAATGTCAGGTTTTAATATTATTATTGAGGTAAATTGAAAGCTTTATTATTAAATGTAGTTTTGGTTATAAAAGTTACAATTGGCTAAAGTATGATTGGTATTACACTATCATTTTAAAATATTAATGGTGCAACAGTGATATAAACAAAAAAGCTTAAGTCTGCAAATTGTGTTTGGTGCATTGCCTCCATTTTTATGCAGGCTGGGAAATGACAGGGCCAACAACAGAGGTTTGTTGACTGATATTAATTTTTCCAAGATGCAGTAACTTAAAGATGTTGACTCAAATACAACAGGTTCTCTTTCTGGCCAACACAATCCTGAAATCAAATCATTATCTGATGTTTATCAAACCTCAAGGAAGATAGAATGCGGTTTTATACCATATTTGCTTTCATAACTACAGCATTTCTATTGTATTTTGGTGAAATATAATTTGATTAAAACCACATGTAAAAGTATAGTTTGACATGAACATAACAGTGTGGTCCCAAAACAACATTTGCAACCTTTCTGTGTGATTGCAACTTTTTAGCCGTTATGTGTTACATGATATACTGAATAACAACATCCCGTTTACTTTGAAGTTCTTCAGGTATATCTGCATATTTGCCGTGTAAGTACCTGTATATCTATGCATGCAAGTCAGTTAAGGAACTACAGGCTCCATAATGCACCAAGCTCTAGGCCAAAACGAGACACATATGTGAAATGGAAATATGGAGTTTGCCTTGATTGCTTTTCATAATGCAAACTTAAACATTTCAAAGACATTTCATTTTACCTTTCTAATTGGAAAAAAAACATATACACTAGTTAAGAGTTGTTGTTTCAAATTATATGTTGCCTACCTCAATTACACAGTTGGCAAAATAGTATTTGATTCTGAAGTTGATCAATATCTTTCTGCAGTGTAGAAGTATTGATGAAAATAAAACAGGGCATTGGCTTTTTCCAAGTACACTGTACACTACCACAGAAGCACATCATTTATGTTAAAGGAATACAAACTAATAAATACATTTTGTAAATCCTTACCTGGAAATACAATGCTATTCGCTACTGTTGTCTTGATTTTATCGGTTATGTTATTGTGCTTCAGTGTGCCTTCGTTATTACAACTTTAAATACAATATGTTGCAAACAGGCAAAGCGAATGAGTGCTCTAACTGAAATACATTGGCAGTGGAATTATCACACTTATCATTCCAGAAACATCATATTCATTTGAATGCTTTCTGGGGTCTTTCTAGATTTATTCCTCCAGGGACAAAACTTCTGAAACAAATTCTGCTTTGCATGAGGGAGATGCCTTGAACTTTATGTGGCTGATCAAGCGTGAGCATGCAAAGATGTGTTGTTCACAGTGTGAGCTAGCTCTCCAGTTGGATGCTGGTAGTAAATCATCTCAGTGGCTCTGGATAATCAGTACCCAAGGGAGGAAGTAAGATGGTGGGTTCCAGCGGCCAATTGGATCTTTGCTTTAAGTTTCTGAAACAGCAAACACTCAGGATTTGCTCCAAGCAATGTTGCTGATTTACTTTCCGATAAAGTCAAACCTGTATAACCGACCACTTGTATTTAAGGACCACCTGTCTATAACATCTGTCGTTAAAGATTACTAAACACTTGGCCACTTTAACATTCTGACTCCCACTCAACTACAAATTGGTCTTTTATTGTACAGAAGGTATCGGGGACAACAAATTAACAGAGAACACCTTTAAGTCTGTCAAAATTATTTTAGAATTTTGGCATGGAGGGGTTGATGAATTGCTGTCAAGTGCTCAGAGTAGATATCTTATTGGCTGCTATGGTGTAACAGCACACCCTGAAAAAAAGGTCATTCTACTGTTAATGTTTCCATAGAATAAAACATTGTCCTTTTTTTAAATGCTTCTTATTTGCCATGGATTATGAACAATACATTTAACTTGAATGCCCTTCCCGGGTGAATGAGCCTAAAAAACATATTTTAACCTCAGGTTATGTTTCACCAGATTAAAGAATACAAGAGCATTTACCAGAGATACAGAAAGGGACAGCTTCTTTAACCAATGGCTTTGAGATTTTCAAGTCTTGAAACCTGCAGCACTGTTTATATTCCCCTATGCTAAAGCAGATTGTTTTTCTAATTGTTCAGTCCTTTGAAAATTCTACTTAATCATCCCAGTGCCAAGCAGGAAACAAATGTACAAAAAAAAGAGAGAAGAAATCCTTGTGTTAAAATGTTCCCCCTAGTTTTATTTGCAGCCTATTAACAACTGTTACTGGAGCTTTAATTATGCCCCTGTGATCCTGAAGATGTGGCGGGCGCGTGTCATTTTCCTCTCGGGGGACACTTTATAATTACCCGCATCCATCGTGCCTGCCTGTGCGCGGCTGCTTCTTTTTTATTACCACGACAATAATCACTCCGTCTCTGTGAACATCTGTTCTCTGAGTGATGAGTCGAAAGGCCCTGTGCCTGTCAGACGAGCCTGCCTTCCTGAGCCTTCCCCTTTGACCTTTTCAAACAGTTTTACAGCTAATTTGTTTACCAGGGGGCTGCAGATATGCCTCGCCAGAATACAATTAATTGTCCAGATTTACAAATAAAAGACCTTTCTGTCGGTCCGTAGCATTTCAACAGCTTTTATTTATGAAGTGGGTTTTGATATGGGTGAGTTCACTGACTTGCCCTGCAACTAATATTCAAAGCAGATGAATCTGAAACCCTCTAAATGTATTTTTAAGTCTTTTTTTATGTGCTGTGGGGCAGGGCTCTAATCATATAACAAAAAGGGGGCACAGATAGATTCCAGCTGAATGAGGCTCAGATGAAATGTGACATGCCTGGTTTCACCTGTTGTACAAATTGAAAAAGCTGACCTTGATGGAATTATATCTGCATTACAAAACACCTGCACACTTCCTTCATGGCAGAAGCTTTATAGTCAAGAGGAAACAAATGAAAAAACAGTAAATGTATATTTACATATTTCTGGGGAGGAAAATGTAGCAAACCAACATTCTATATATGGTTTTCATACTCTGTACAGGCAAAAACAGTTTGACTTTGAACCTGAAGGACAGTGCTCTACATGGATAACAGGGCAATTTTTCCCTCCATTCTTCTCCAATTCTGTGCCTATTTCAAGCAAAGAATGCTGTTTGCACCAGATTGTATTGATTCATGAAATATGTATTATGTGCAACAGTCCATGTTGGATTGTGATGAGTAGAAAGAACATCAGACTAATTTGACTTGTGAATTTAAGTCAATGCATTGACTTAATAAGTCAATTTTTCTTTAATGTTATACACAGGGAGCCAATATCCTTGATAAGGTGATGTGCAAACTCCCACAACAGTAACTACACTCATGGGTTTCATGCAATTGGGGATTGTGATTATTTTGCAGTGGACAGTTTTTGTTAATAAACTATTAGTTTTTTTTTTTGATTATTTGTTTATTGTTTTAATTGTGCGTGACTTGCATTTTTTAGCATTGTTATGTTGTGCTTTTTTAGTGATGTTATCATTTCTTTGGGGTGGTGTGCATTATGTTATACCTCAAACTTCCCTTGTTGAATAGTATGTCAACTGGCCATAAAATATTTGACCAATGACACCGAAACCAACATTCTGCATCCTGTTTACACTAAGAACTTTATTGTGTTTAGTTTTACAGCTATGCTGAGTCACATGGAAGTGAAGTTAAATTAAATGTATGATTACTCAATCTGAAGCGAAGATGGGTCATGAACTCAGGAGCTCTTAAGTTCACAGTCTTCAGCTGTGACCATAAATCATGATAAATCTTATAATTATAAGTATAGCTCTTTATTTTTTAGGTAGAAACTAGGCGGTCCTGGTATTTTGTTTTTGTGGAAAGGAAGTTGTGCCCTAAAAGATCAAATGGCAAGATACTTAAATGTAAAATCCATGGCTCAGTTACATCCAACTCTTAGATTCTTTCTGGTAGAGGTATTTGTATTTGAAGGGAAATGTTAAAGTATTACTTCTGCTTCCTTTTTTTTTTTGCATATTTTTTTTACATAAAATGGAGCATTCTAATATTAAAATATAGCAGGCAGTTAATCAACATGTTACTGTAACAATGTCATGGGTCTAAAAATGTTGGAACGGATGTATTATATTTGCTTTAGACAATGGTCCTAAAATAGTAAGCCTATGACTTGAGGAAAGTATCACTATATATATATATATATATATATATATATATATATATATATATATATATATATATATATATATATTTACTGTATATATAACCTAAATGGAAGCTAGAGCACAAAATGTAACTTACACCCCTTGTCCATTTACTTCCACCTACATGTAGCTTAGATAATGGAAATGGAAAAGTACTGCATAATTCTATCAATTGTTCTGACAGTATATCTGTAACACTCCCTCAAGGGTATATGGGTCTTCAGTCAATAGCAGGGTTAATTGCACATTTATGAATGGCCAGTCTGACTAAGCTACTTGGTTTTACCTAGAGATCAGAATCCTATAATTACCTCTTTTAAACAATCACTTTTATAATGGACTGATTTGATAGAATAATACAATATACAATTTCTCAGTCAGAATTAGGAACATCAATTTTGAAAATAGAACAATTGTGAAAAAATTGCACCTGTTACATATCTCTGTTATTCAAGTTCTAGAAAGCAGAAGCAGCAATATCAACTCAATATCTCAATTATCCCACCCCAAACTATTTTGTTACTGCGGTTACTGACCACCAAGTCAGCCTAAGTAAAGAACGAGCAACCTAGGCTGCAAAAATAGTAATAAAGACTGCAACACTGTACTTCTAAATTATATATGGGTTGCTTCTTCAGGGATGTTTGATTTATTCATTTATATATCTGTAAAACTAGTTTTTAAACCACAATACAGTTGATACATAAATGATTGGCAGGTTTCTCTTCAAAATGTTATTGATTTCCTTGAAAAAACATTGCAAGTTTTCAAAAGGAGTCAGAAGACAATAGGAAAATAAATAATAAAGAATGTATGAGACCTCTGGAAGACTGTATTCCCACAGTTTAAAATTAGAGAACTAAACCAGAATGAAAAGTAATTGTTAGGATAGGAAAACAACGGTGTAAAATATCAAGGACAGCTTTTAGTTTGAATTGTGTAAACATGATCTTCCATCAAGAATGTTTTCCTTGCAAGAAAATTCAATAGATTTTCATATTTTAGAAAAATGTATAGCATATGTGTATTTCTCTGTACATTTTAGCCATGCAATCTATAGCATTGGTGACCAAACTTCCTGACCCTATGAGCCGCATACCAAAATGTCCATGTGGTTGAGAGCCGCAAGAAGCGTATTGTAAAACATGAAATGTTTGCGAGCAAGATATTTTAAATACTAGCATTCTTGTGCAGTACAGTAGTAGTTAGGCTATCTCTTGATGGCAGCAAAATACACAGAACAAGAGATAGAACATTGCCTACACAGGTTCTGTGTAATTTGTATTGTACTGTAGATCTACAGTGTATTAAAACTTTAAATGTAACATACTGGTGTTTTTCCATTATTTCAGTTTATACTGTATGCATTATGCACTTTAAATAAATATATATATTCAGTTATTATGAAGCAAAATACAATAACTGACCTGATTTCACAAAAACAAAAAAAAAAAAAACACTACATAAAAACACACATTTTTGTAAGGATTCTTTTTGACAAGCTCTTCCCTTGAAGATATGAATAGTGGGTTTAAAAAAAAAAAAACTTTTTTTTTTTTTTTTTTTTTTATGAGTGCTGCATGTATTAAATACTGTTGAGCTTTGACAAATGCACATTTATTTTGAAAGGGATTGCAGTACCTGCTCATGACGAGACATCAAATATGTAAATTTAATTTTAGATCTGCACTATAACATGTAAACATGCATTCTCTAGTCTAGCGCCAACAATCCAATTTTATAAAAAGATTCAATTCATCGTTTGCCATGAGCGATATCCCATGCTTGCCATACAAAACTCGCTTGAGTCGTTAAATCAGCTTCTTTACTGAACGCTGAAAGCAGCATCTGCCTTATGTCTGATCCAGGAGGATATTCAGATGAAAATGTTTTGTGAATTGTTTCATAATGACGTTTGCTACTCGCTTTGTACAGACTACAGTTTGTAAGTGATTTGTTGCAGATGAGACACAGTTTACCACTGTTTTCAGTGAAAACAAACTCTCCCAGTCTGGTTTAAAGCCTCGTACTTTCTTATTACTCGTGGAGGGTTTGCTCAATGCCATTGTCTCCACGAAACGAAAGAGGGCTTAATTCAAAATTGTGAAATTTACTTTCAACTGCACATCCGGTTTTGAAATACGCATGCGCCAGCGAGCAGTGTCGAAAGTCAACAAGTGACAAAATATCCTGGCAGGAACATGCAGGTTCAAAGAAACAGGAGAGAAAGAATGAGAGAGAAGAAAGAATAATAAACACGAATGAATACAGAGAACACACATAATAAACGTTGTGTTTATTTTTACTTTCTCTCTTTTCATTTTTGTTTATTATTCTTGCTTCAGTTCATTCGAGTCGCAAAGTGTGCGTCACCCAGCATTTCGCTGGGAGCTGCACTTGAACTGCAAAAGAGCTGCAGTTTGGCCACCTCTGATCTATACCTTATAGATCCTTCTATGAGATCTGCAATCAAAGCTCTGCTGAACCCTGTGGTTCAGACATGTAATTTGTATTCTGCCTCAGTTACCTTTTTTATTTGACAGGCAATTCTATATATGTGTACATTGTTAAATAAGTTAAATTCATGGTAACCTCCTGCCTATTTGCCCTCTTATTGGACAGGGGTGGGGTGTGATACATTTACCACTTGTTTATGTGACATACCTACAGCTTTTTTAGGTTTCCCCACAGTCTCAATCCTTTCATCTGGATATTTTTGGCATCATTCCACTGATACAAACAAGGCCATAGCCGGGAGAGGATCTATCAACTGTTAAACAAATATCTTCATTGCCTTCATGTATATTCTGTTTATATCAATATTTTTTATATTTACTGTATGCACACACTGTGCATGTGTTTAGATATTTATTGAAGAGATAGATACAGAGATAGATACAGACGGTATATGGCTAATCTTCGCTATAGACAAAGGAGCAGCTTAAATAAAAAGTATAATTGATCAAAGGGATCAAAAACTTATCTGTTTAAGCCAGTAAAATGTAAAATCTGTTTTATTTATTAACGTTCTTTTTAAAAACGAAATAAACACACAACATTTGGCTGTTGTGACATTAATGAGCAACAAATTTGAAGAAAGAGTCATAAATATGCACAAAGATATTAGGGTGGTGTTAACTGTAAGTACCTGTCTACTTAACACTGACAGAAAATCACTGACTGACTTTATGAATGTTCCTTCCATAAGCCACATGTGTCCTGTGTTATTTAACGTTGCAATTCTTCGCCAGTGACAGTTGCACAGCAATGACAATCTGCATTTAAAAAAAACTGAAAAACTATTTTTTTAAGGTGTCATCGCTGAGTGTGAGCGCTCAAGGTTAAAGTAACTTACTCCCCTTTCTAAGGCCTTTGTGATGGAAATGAACAGTACATTTTCAAAGTCAATACTCTATGTATCACATCATATTCTAAATCCAAAATACGTAACATCCACATCTACACAGTATTACATTGTATTCGTCAAGTGATTATTTTGGTTGCACATTTGTCTAACAATTTAATATACCTCGATGAGCACCAGTCTTACCTAAGGCAACACATAGTGCGTGAAACCAGCCATACAAGCTAAGTGTAATTTATGTTAATGTAGAATAACATTTTGAAATAATAGCAGAATTGCAATATGTAGCACTGTAAGTAAAAGCTTAATTCAGAATCAAATGTAAACAATAACAGGAATATGTGGTACAATTTTCAATGTTATCCAAATCTCTAAATACTGTTTCAACTGTCATACAGAACAAGATACACATAAGTATTCACTGTGAGTTGTTGCTGGAACAAGGGCACTGAAATGGTGTCCTTCTACTGAAGAATGACCCAGATATCTCAACCTCCTTGTCTCAAAACCCAGTGACTTTACAAGGAGAGGTAAGCGAAAGCTGCTGCCTATCAAGCAGTGAGACATAAGGTAGAGCCAACAACAGGACCAAAGGTGGTTTTGTTTTGTTTTTTGTTTTTCCACACTGAACACAACTGTTCACCCCATCACAGATAAGAGGGCACCCCCTCCTCTCTGTGATCAAGATCCGGAAGCTGCTGGCATCACAGGGTGAGTGCAGGTTAGAACACAGCGTGCTGTGCTGGGAGGCAGGCTCACATTCTCAGGACTGTAGAGACAGTCACTCTACCAGTTGGCATCGCTGCATGAAACTCTGTTAATGCAGATTGAACATTCACAAGACAGGTTTCCCTTTCTGAAGTGTAAAAGCTGTGTTTCCACACACTTGCTTCAGCAGGCAAGCAGTCTGCCCTGCGTTAGGCCCGGATAGGGTTAATGGGTTCTTCTATTCCAACACATTTTGCACTAATGGCAAGGTGAATGAATACATTTTTTTAAAAAGTGTTATTTACAGCCTCACATTATTGAACTGAAGATGAAACTGTGTGAAACTGAAGTTTTTTTTTTTTTCTCTTACCTTTGAATAATATTCTGTATAAAAGAGCTGTCAGGTTTGACAGTTGTTCTATCCAACACCCAGAACTTCACAGCCAGACTCTGTCTGGGTTCCTTTTGAATAGGAAGTGCAGCATTGAAATATGTTCAAAGGCCTTTATCTATTTTTGTTTGCTAATGTTTCTGAAAAAAATTAGATTAAAAATACGCATTTACCATTATGGGCCCTGTTCAAAAAACGTTAAGGACAGTTTTAAGGAATGTTAAGGGCTGTATTTTTTTAAACCCTTTTGCTTTATTAAATAAAGCTTGTTGTTACTAAAAACATTTTGACTGTTTTAGACGTGGGTTATCAGTTATGCTTTTTTGTTTCCAAAGCAACGTGTAATGTGTGTAATACATATTGTATTAGGTGTGATTATTTTATTACATCTTTATTAACTCTTTTGTAAGCTTTAAACTGCAAATATATTGCCTGTCCTTAAAAGTTTGATTGATTGCTAATTTCAAATAATACAAAAAAAAAAAAAATTATAACATGACTAATTAAAACTGCTTCAAGAGTTAACATCTTTCAGTACAGTACAGATATTCTTTTCTTCATCTGGTTACCTGCCTGCACCCTCTAGTGGAAATTGAATATTACTCCAGGCAAATAATTACATGTTGAAGGTTTTCTGAAAATAAACAGTGTTCTTAATAATAATAATAATAATAATAATAATAATAATAATAATAATAATAATAATAATAATAATAATAACCACAGTCATACTTGGTTTGCTTGCTTCGTGAACTTTCAACTTTCCAACAAAGAGAGCCAGCATGTCAAGCTTTTTAAATATCTTCAAAGGTCATACATTTTTATTTTAAAGCAGACCTGTACAGAATGTGTTTTTTTTTACTTTCTGATGGCCAGTAAACTGTACCTCTGTGAAGTTGGAGAAGGGTACACTTTAAAAGACTTGAATGACTGTTGAATCAGTTTGGGCGGTTTCAGTGGAATAAAATAGGAGGCTGTGTGGTCCAGTGGTTAAAGAAAAGGGCTTGTAACCAGGAGGTCCCCGGTTCAAATCCCACCTCAGCCACTGACTCACTGTGTGACCCTGAGCAAGTCACTTAACCTCCTTGTGCTCCGTCTTTCGGGTGAGACGTAGTTGTAAGTGACTCTGCAGCTGATGCATAGTTCACACACCCTAGTCTCTGTAAGTCGCCTTGGATAAAGGCGTCTGCTAAATAAACAAATAATAATAATAATAAAACAGTGCTTTATCAGTGTAGCCTTGGAATAGATCTTGAGATAATGAACAGATTTGAGGTGGATCAGCATCTTCACCTACCAGTATCTTTCAACGGGGCTAACAGGTTAATTGAGTTCTTCTAGTGCATTGGTAATTCACATACTGTAAAAAAAGCATCATCAAATCAAATTACTGTAATATGATCAGAAGTAACAGCTTAGCCTTTAAAAGAGATGCTAAGGTCAGAGCATCATGCGAGTGAGATTTTATATATATATATATATATATATATATATATATATATATATATATATATATATATATACTGCTTCTACTCTGATGCATTATGAGCATCAACAATTTACTTAAAGTTTCCACTAGTGTTTTCTACTATTATAACAACCTTGACTTGCATAAAGAAGGAAAGATATTGAGTGAAATAGCTCACATCACTTGATTTTCAAGGTGTGGTATCCGAAGCATAATCAACAAGTACAGAGAAACATCATCTGTAATTGACAAACCCAGGAATGGAAGACCCAAAAAGCTGTCTAACAAGGATGAGCAATACTTGAAGATAATACCTTTAAGGAATAGAAAGAAGACAAGCGTTGAATTGACAACTGAACTGGGAGAAGGCACAGGTGTCGTTGTCCATCCATCAACAGTCCAAAGCACCTTTGACCATTGTTCCATAGTCCAATTTCTCTGTTCTATGCATATTTTAGCCTTTCAGTCTTGTTCCCCTTTCTTAACAGAGGTATCCTTAAAGTACTGATTTCAAGAGTGACCTTCGTACTGTTGATTTGATGGACAACGACAACTGTGCAGTTCAAGTGCGGCTCCCAGTGAAATGCTGGGTGACACACACTTTGCGCCTCGAATGAACTGAAGCAAGAATAATAAACAAAAATGAAAAGAAAGAAAGTAAAAATAAACACAACATTTATTATGTGTGTTCTCTCTATTCAATTGTGTTAATTATTCTTCCTTATCTCTCGTTCTGTCTCTTGTTATTTCATTTATTTTAGGATTGAGACCATTGATACCAAAGACCATTGATACCAAAATAGTTCCTTCCAAATAAGTGCTTATAACATTTCTGCTTTTGACTCTGGGCACAGATGGATACATACAGTATGTGGCCTATTCAACAGGCGTCATACAAACATGGAAAAATAGTGCATGTCTGTGTATGTGGGAGAAACATAAAGAAGGAACTTGATTGACTTCCTTGTGTGGGTGGAGCAGTATTAGCCATGCAACTTGATATTGATTATGAATAGCTACTGACAGTTAATCGTCAAAGGACAGTTCTGTTCCTGCATTTCATGAAGTGGCAGTGGTGAAAAGCAGAGAATACATTCAAAAACAGAAACAGATAAAAACAGGGTTTTCTTGTTTGGACACCATGACACCAAATCAAGTAAATTATGCCACTCACATGGTATGTAAAATGTGGTTGACAAACTCAGAATTATTATTCTTTTTAAACATTTAAACATGTTCAAACAAAGTAGAAAGATAATAGAAGGAGGTTAACCTAAAATAAAATAAAAATCCTGCAGACCTGTACTGCTGCTGTTCTTCCTACCTTTTTCTATCAGTTTTCATTGAAACATAAAGGGCCAAATGTAATTAAATGAGTGGTGGTAATCTTGCTACTGTGACATGTGACAGACAGAAACAACAGAAAATGAATAACATTAAAACACTGATTTATGTTTTCTTTAAAACTAAAACTAGAATCAAAAGAATGATGGATATGCATTTTGTCATTTTTTTGTTCCTTTCAAGCAAAATTATAAAGGGAT